>NC_069507.1:32741733-32936733 GCF_027579735.1 Bombina bombina | reverse complement strand
TCTAGGTCATATTAATGTTTATACAAGAATATACTAATAAAAAGTTTTTTTGTTTTTTTTTACAGAAGGTGATAGCTATAATATAGGATAAATCACTTGGGGCAGTTTCACAAGGGGAAGCAAATAAATAAACCTAACCTCAACAGTTGAAATGGTAGGGTTGATTTCTGGCGATGTCTGTTTGCCGCCTCAGAGCAGGTGGACAGGGTTATGGAGCAGCGGTCTTTAGACCGCTACTTCATAACTTGTGTTTCTGGCGAGCCTGAAGACTCGCCAGAAACACGGGGCATCAAGATTGATAAATATGCCCCAATGTCTCAACTTTCCACAGTACTCTTCTTTTGACACTATGGAGAAATTCCCAATAGTGTGGAATTATTACATAATATACTAAATATTTTGCTCTGGAGAATAACAATTAATTCCAATGTGGCAAAAGAAAAATTGGAGTGAACTCTACTCAAGTTAAAAAGTTGTTTTTTTTTAAACATTTTTTTTACAGACTATTCTATTGAAGTCTATGGATATGTTTGCAAATATATTTTATGGAAAGTACTTAAATGAATTATTTAAAGAACAGGAGACCAGTGACCCTTTATGTCAAATTTGAATTGAAAATTAGTTGCTGTAATTGTGTCAAAACAAATTTTTCCTTCAGGAAATATTGTTGAAAGTTGGTGTTTTAATAAATGTATCTGTATGTGCTAATTTGCTGTGACAGATTTAAGTTCCCAGTGATTATAGCTTCAATTCTGTACAGCAGCCTACAGCTGGAAGTGTTGGCATCTTATAATTAATTGTAATAGCAGTGGCAGATCTAATATTAAAATATTAAACATTTTCATGTGCTAAATTTCTTTCATTACAATCCGATGCAAGTCCTGTTTTATGTTACAGTACTGAAAAATATTAGAAATTATCACAAAAATGAAGTTTTAACTTTTTTTTTTTTTAAATATGCATTAAAATAATTTATAACATAATTTTAAAGGGACATGAAACTCAAGAATCAAAATTAATTAAAATGTTTAATTAAAAATAGTTAGAAAAAAATGTACATGTATTATTGATTTTGACTCCTTTTGGTCTATGTTGCTTTGGAATATTTGCTATATTAACTCCTCCAGACTTATGTGTGTAGTGCACACAAATAGTTTTTTTATTCTGTTTGTCAATGAAAATCTATTTATGCACTTTTTCCTATGGTTAACACATATACACATATAGGTCAGCAGAGGGACAGCTGGACAGCAGCTTAAACTTAAAGTGATGGTAAACTTCAGCATTATGGAAAATACCATTGTAAAAATTGTTAAAAATAAATGTTAGATTAATTAATCAATTTAATCAAATTTTCCCAATAAAGATCTAGAATGTGAGTGGAATGGTAATTGGCGCTCCCGCTCACACTCTTATATCGCTCGACTTCCGCTCTTTGTGAGAGTTGGGTAGCGCTCGTATTACAAGTTGAAAGTACAGGTATACCTCACTTTACAGCGCTTCACTTTACAGCGATTCGCTAATACAGCGCTCTGTGGAGCTGAAGTTCAACCTCCAAGGATTTTGAAACAGTGCTGTAATCATCGTGAGATTGCTAGAAAAGTGAATGGCACCATTTTGTTATGCTAAGTTCACTCTGTTTACAGCATTACAGTGCAATCTGTGACTCAGAGTTATAGTCTGGCAAATTGTACTACAGTAATTGTCACTATTTTACAGGTACAGTATTTATTGAATACTGTGCTGTGCTAGTGTTAAACTAAATGTAGCACTATTGCACACCTAATATATGTTAGTTCAAACATGTTTTCAAGTTTTTAAACACACTGGCAAGTGAAAAGAAAGCTAAAACTGTCTTGTTTCACTTTAAGGCGGTTTTCACTTTACAGCGGGGCTCCGGTCCCTAACCCGCTGTATGAGCGGGGTATACCTGTAAATGGTTATCGTTTGAGCGCTAACCCGACTCACGCAAAGAGCAGTACTTAGAATACCGAGATCGCATTAAGGTACCCTATTGATTTTAATGAAGAGAGAAAAGTTGAAAAAAAACTAACACCCATACTCGCTAACCTGAATCGTAATAAGCCCCCTACTCTAATAACCCCTAAACCACCATATAGTCAATTGCAAAGTCACCACTACAATATTAAACGGCCACAGCTCCCACTGCAAACTAAACCACCACACTCTTAACCCCTTAACCGCCACACCCCACATTGAAAACTACCCTTCTACACTCTTAACCACTAAACTGCCACACCCTCCACAGCAAAGTAAACCACTAACATCTAAACTCCCTAACCTAACATCCCCTAAGTTACCCCAAAACATACTAGCCTAAAACAACTACCATTACAAAAAATACCAAAAATTAAAAGTCATTATGCCTATTCTAAAATCTGACTTAAAAAAACCCTGCCAAAATGAAAAAGCTATACTAACACTAAACTACAAATATAGCCCTTAAAAGGGCCTTTTGTAGGGCATTGCCCTAAAGGGTATCAGCTTTTTTTCTGAAAAACAAAGCACTACAACCTTCTAGCATTAAAACAAAAAATCTAATAAAAAACCAACTCTAAAAAATGCCCTGAAAAGGGCATTTGGCTGGGCATTGCTCTTAAAAGGGCATTTAGCTCTTTAGATGCCCAGAAAAAGAAAAAAAAAGTTAAAACTAATCTAAAATAACCCCCCCCCCCCTCAAAAAAAAACAACAACTAGCATTCGCCCCAAAGATGGTACTATCCAAAGATGAATCCGGGAGAGCGGCTCTCCATCTTCATCCTGGCAGCGATCTTATCGAGTGATATTCATCTATCTTCTGATCATCAACAACGATCTTCTTCATGTGGTCACCAGCCACACACTGAATTTTGAAGGTGAGGTACCCCTTTTATATAGGGGTACCCTTTCATTCCTATTGGCTGATTTTCAATTTCAAATCAAATCAGGCAATAGCATGAAAGCTTTTTGTATTGGATGATTTAAACCAAAGAACAAACACATCACTGCTTGTTGATTTAAAGGCATACACACCAAACACTTTACTGCTTGTCGATTTAAAGGCATACACACCAAACACATTATTGCTTGTGATTTAAAGGCATACACACCAAACACATATTACATGTTACTTTTTCTTAGGATAGCCTTATGTGTGTCCCTGTTTTTACCAACTCTATTAGAAGTGTATTCCATTAATCAACCTCCCTTTCTGTAGGCAAATACTTCCTCACATTTCTCCTGAATCTGCTACCCTCTAACTCTAAGATTGTGACCCCTTGTTTTAGTATTTTTTTTGTTTGTGGAAAATGTTTTTAGCTTCCACTTTATTAAGTCTCTTCATATATTTGAAGTTTTCTATTATGTCAACTCTTTCTCTTCTCTCCTCTAAACTATAGATCTTTAGCTCCTAGATTATTATTTTTTGTACGTTTTATATTTTAGACCATGTACCATTTTAGTAGCCCTCCTTTGGAAATTTTCTAGTTTATTGATATCCTTTAGAAACTATAGTCTCCAGAACTGTACACAGTATTGCAGATGAGGTCTAACTAGTGATCTGTAAAGTGGCATAAGAACTTTTTCTGCTACTAATACCTCTCCCAATGTAACCAAATATTAAACTGACCTTACTGACTGCATTGCTGCATTGTCTACTGAATTTCAAATTGTGTGAAATAATAATTCCCAGTCCCGTTCCTCTTTAGTTACAGTCAGTAATGTACCATTGAGACTATAATTGGCCTTTGGCTTTTTGGATCCTATATGCATAATTTTGCTTTTGATAATACTCATTTTTTTTTTATCCCATTTTGTTGCCCAGTCTCCCAGTTTTTTATTATCACTGCTCATTTAATCCACTCATCCTGGAACATCAACTCTGTTACAAATGTTTGTATCATCAGAAAGAAGTAAATCTACCCCTGGTGCCCACTTCCAATATCACTGATGAACATGTTAAACAAAATAGGCCCAAGAACTGACCCTTGGGGAATGCTACTAGTAACTGACCCCTCATTTGAATGTACTCCAGTAATTGCAACCCTCTGCCTTCTATACTTGAGCCAGCATTCTACCAATTAACAATCTTAGCATCTACTCCAAAGCAATATATTTTGTGAATACAATTGTTGTGTGAGACAGTGTCAGATGCTTTGCTAAAGTCTAGATACAGTACGTATATTTGAGTCTATGATTGGCTGTTGGCTGTCACATGAAGTAAGTTTGAAACGTGTCAGAAAAATCTACTGCTCATTTAAAATTCAGAGTTGGTGTTATTGCATTGTCTTTTTATTATGCACTGCATGATTATGCAATTCTACTGTATTTAATTGTCTTTTAATAGAAATGCTCTGCAAACCATCTTGTTAATCATTTGTTTGAGAAACCTATAAAGTATTAAAGCCTTTGAGGCCGAATTATCAAGCTCCGAATGGAGCTTGATGCCCCTGTTTCCGTGCAAGCCTTCAGACCTCTGCTCTATAACTGATCTGCTGCTTCTGAGGCTGCAGTCTTCAATCTGCCCGATCCTATACGATCAGGCTGATTAACACCCCCTGCTAGCGGCCGATTGGCCGTGAATCTGCAGGGGGCGGCATTGCACAAGCAGTTCACCAGAACTGCTTGTGCAATGATAAATTCCAACAGCATATGCTGTCTGCATTTGTCAATGTGTGGCGGACATAATACACTAAATTGTATCATGTCCGCTCACATATTATTAAATCGGCCCTTATAGAATCTGTAATAGGTTTGTTAAAACCTGTTCATGTTTATGAATTATTCCATTGAAAGTTATATTTATTTTATGTGAAAGACTCCTTTCAACTAGAACTAACCTCAAAGTATTCCAGCGCAATTCCTAATGACGTGACCCTCTAGAGATTGCTAATAAAGTTAGAGTAGCTCGCACTAATCGAAGATTTAGTAATAATTCTTTTTGTGCTGTAGCTTAGAGATAAGACTGCAGCTGCCCTATTTAATATCTGTCTCTATCAATTTCTTCAACATAATTGGTCTCTGCATGTTTAGGCAAAATGACTCAATGCAGCTTATCTCCTGCCCACTCTGCTCAGTCCTGAAGTCTGAGTATGAACGCTGACACATTCATTAGTTTAATGCACAGGGAGCTCCAGAAATAAACAACTTATAGTCCACTCACAAATACACACGTCAAGTTTACAGTATTGCTAGAAGAAATGCTGCCCTAAACCCACAGACCGGCTTAAAATGTCTTTTAATATTTCCCAATTGTTTGTTTATAATTGTGTTTAACCCCTGCAAAGTTGCTAAACACATAGTTTAAGGCAGCTCCAGAAAAATAATGCACTTCTGGTACCTAGCTGAACACATCTGACCAATAACAAGAGGCATATCTGTATAGCCACCAATCACCAGTTAGATCCGCCTCCCAGTAGTGCTACTTCACCTACCTAGTTACGCTTTTCAACAAAGAATACTGAAATATAGTCATATCAAGTCATTACCAGATGCTACAAGTACCTTAGGCTGTCTGAGCAAATGCTGTGTTTAAAATGCTGGTGCACGGTGCATACTTAAATACACGTTTGAAAGAGCTATAGCTTTATTAGAAGTATTTTTGCTAATGCAGGTATATTACAGAAAAGTTTCTATTAAAAAACTAAAATGTGTCCTTGTGAATTCCAATTTTGGCTGGAATGTCCCTTTAATATAATATAAGTAAAATAAAAAGTTTACACTTGAATACTCTGACTTTCACATAACTATATAATCATGCATATACCAGCAGTATTTACAAAATATTACGTTCAGTTGAATCTAATCCTGCAGTATTGTATACACAAAACAGTATTCCAGAGATATCTTTGAATATCTACCCAAACCTGACAACTGATGAGCTGCAGTACTTTATTTTGCGCTGATCATGGTTATACATTGTACATTATTGCAATTTTTTTTTAATTACGTGTTTAAGTTAAAACAAAGAAACACATGACATCCACTTAAAGGTGCGTCAAGGTCAGTATATATAAGCAATTAAGTGCTGCATTACAAATGGTATAAAGACAACATTAATACATATATGGATTAAAATAATTTAAACTGTCATTTTGTTGGCAAATACACAGAGCAGCCCAGTGATACACTCCTTTACAACCAGAGTCTAATTAAATTGTTGATGTGGCCAATAAGAGAAAAGATGCAAATATGCTCCTGGATTGCTGTATGCAATCACTGTGTAGCATGCATGTATTGTGCTTTGTAGTATTCTACCATGCAAATAATGTGCATTGGTTTTATTCATCATAATTAACCCCTTTGTGTCAGCACAATAGTATTAACATCGGAACAATGGCCAGGATCTGATCTTGGGGAACTACCTAAGCTGCTAGGAATAGCCCCAGTGCAATTCTTGACATTGTCAAAGGGGGAGGCTGCAGCAGGATGCCATATAAGGTAGGACGTTCCATGTCATCCTAACGGCGTTAAAGCCTTGGAGCAGCATGGAACATTCTAACGGTGTGAAGGGGTTAAACATTTTATGGAGAGGACAGATATTTTGGGTTGATCTCCTTTTAACCAGGTTTTGCTTAGCATTTTCTATCCTTTAAACAATTTCATAAAAATTATCATAATTTGTAGCCACCAACATAGTGTTTGGGATAGCAGCTACAAAAACTATCTCAAGGAACTAATTTTGTGCAATTAAAGTAAAATTGTCCTCATTGTTAATAAAATTACCTAAACGTTAACCAATAAAATTCCAGCAGCAGTCATATGATCTTGGGTAGCGATATTAGGCTGTTAATATGGCTGTGTAGATTTAAAGGGAAAGCAAAGCCAAAATTAAACTTTGATTTTTCAAGAGAAGCAATGCACTACTCAAAGCTCGCTGAACACATCTGGTGAGCCAATGACAAGAGAGGCATATATGTGCAACTGCCAATCACCAGCTAGCTCCCAGTAGTGGATTGCTGTGACTGATCATACCTAGGTTTACTGTTCAGCAAAGGATACAAAGATGAAAAAATACAATTTAATAATAACCCTAACCCTTTGCTGTCCCTTTATCTGCATTTTTTACTGTAACATAATTTTTAGGGTTAGGGTTCATCAGAATTCCAATTTAAAAACATTGACATCTACTTATCAAGCCGTCAACTTACTTGCATTCGACGACACCAATACGCTCGCCTAAGATCGCCTAACATCGCGGCCACGGACCTGAATACGTTCTCCAAAGTTACCAAAAAAGCTTTCAAAAAGCCATGCATCAAGTACGGGGCAATGAGCAGCAGACTGTTGTCATCGATCTCGTTGCTCTTCGGCTTTTTCCCAGCTTTATTGGTATACTGTCACTAAACACCCACACTATACTAAACTGTTTACCCCCTATACCGCCACTCCCGGAGCCCTCCACAACTCTAATAAATGTATTAACCCCTAAACCGCCGCTCACGGACCCCGCCGCAACTAAATAAAGTGTTTAACCCCTAAACCGCCACTCCCGGAGCCCACCGCCACCTACATTATACTTATTAACCCCTAATCTGCTGCCCCATACACCGCCGCCACTATATTAAATTTATTAACCCCTAAACCTAAGTTTAACCCTAACCCTAACACCCCCTAACTTAAATATAATTTAAATAAATCTAAACAAATATTCCTATCATTAAATAAACAATTCCTATTTAAAACTAAATACTTACCTATAAAATAAACCCTAAGATAGCTACAATATAACTAATAGTTACATTGTATCTAGCTTAGGGTTTATTTTTATTTTACAGGCAAGTTTGTATTTATTTTAACTAGGTAGAATAGTTATTAAATAGTTATTAACTATTTAATAACTACCTAGTTAAAATAAATACAAAAGTACCTGTAAAATAAAACCTAACCTTTGTTACAATTACACCTAACACTACCCTATAATTAAATAAATTAACTAAATTAAATACAATTAAATAAATTAAATACAATTATCTAAAGTATCAAAAAAAAACACTAACACAGAAAATAATAAACAAATTACAAGATTTTTAAACTAATTACACCTAATCTAATCCCCCTAACAAAATAAAAAAGCCCCCAAAATAAAAAAGCCCTACCCTACGCTAAATTACAAATAGCCCTTAAAAGGGGCTTTTGCTGGGCATTGCCCCAAAGTAATCAGCTCTTTTACCTGTAAAAAAAATTACAAATCCCCCCCAAACATTAAAACCCACCACCCACACAACCAACCATACTCTAAAACCCACCCAATACCCCCTTTAAAAAAAAAACACTAACCACTTGAAGATCACCTTACCAGGAGAAGTCTTCACCCAAACGGGCCGAAGTCCTCAACAAATCCGGCAGAAGTGGTCCTCCAGACAGGCAGAAGTCTTCATCCAGATGGCATCTTCTATCTTCATCCATCCGGCGTGGAGCTGCTCCATCTTCAAGACATCCGACGCGGAGCATCCTCTTCGGCCGACATCTTCTTGCTGAATGAAGGTACCTTTAAGTGACGTCATCCAAGATGGCGTCCCTTAGATTCCGATTGGCTGATAGAATTCTATCAGCCAATCGGAATTAAGGTAGAAATAATCTTATTGGCTGATGCAATCAGTCAATAGGATTTAAGTTCAATCCTATTGGCTGATGCAATCAGCCAATAGGATTGAGCTTGCATTCTATTGGTTGATTGGAACAGCCAATATAATGCAAGCTCAATCCTATTGGCTGATTGGATCAGCCAATAGGATTGAACTTAAATCCTATTGGCTGATTGTATCAGCCAATAGGATTTTTTCTACCTTAATTCCGATTAGCTGATAGAATTCTATCAGCCAATCGGAATCTAAGGGACACCATCTTGGATGATGTCGCTTAAAGGTAGCTTCATTCAGCAAGAAGATGTCGGCCGAAGAGGATGCTCCGTGTTGGATGTCTCAAAGATGGAGCCGCTCCGCGCCGGATGGATGAAGATAGAAGATGCCATCTGGATGAAGACTTCTGCCCGTCTGGAGGACCACTTCTGCTGGATTCGTTGAGGACTTCGGCCCGGTTGGGTGAAGACGTCTCCCGGTAAGGTGATCTTCAAGGGGTTAGTGTTAGTTTTTTTTTTAAGGGGGTATTGGGTGGGTTTTAGAGTAGGGTTGGTTGTGTGGTTGGTGGGTTTTAATGTTGGGGGGGGTAAAAGAGCTGATTACTTTGGGGCAATGCCCCGCAAAAGGCCCTTTTAAGGGCTATTTGTAATTTAGTATAGGGTAGGGCTTTTTTATTTTGTGGGGGCTTTTTTATTTTGTTAGGTGGATTAGATTAGGTGTAATTAGTTTTAAAATCTTGTAATTTGTTTATTATTTTTTGTAATTTAGTGTTTGTTTGTTTTTTTGTACTTTAGATAATTTTATTTAATTGTATTTAATTTATGGAATTAATTTAATTATAGTGTAGTGTTAGGTGTAATTGTAACTTAGGTTAGGTTTTATTTTACAGATATATTTGTATTTATTTTAGCTAGGTAGTTATTAAATAGTTAATAACTATTTAGTAACTATTTTACCTAGCTAAAATAAATACAAACTTGCCTGTAAAATAAAAATAAATCCTAGGCTAGCTACAATGTAACTATTAGTTATATTGTAGCTATCTTAGGGTTTATTTTATAGGTAAGTATTTAGTTTTAAATAGGAATAATTTATTTAATGATAGGAATATTTATTTAGATTTATTTAAATTATATTTAAGTTAGGGGGTGTTAGGGTTAGGGTTAGACTTAGGTTTATGGGTTAATAAATTTAATATAGTGGTGGCAGTGTAGGGGGTGGCAGATTAGGGGTTAATAAGTATAATGTAGGTGGCAGCAGGGTAGGGGGCGGCAGATTAGGGGTTAATAACTTTATGTAGGTGGCAGCAGTGTCGGGGCGGCAGATTAGGGGTTCATAAGTATAATGTAGGTGGCGGCGGTGTAGGGGACAGCAGATTAGGGGTTAATAAGTATAATGTAGGTGGTGGCGGTGTAGGGGGTGGCAGATTAGGGGTTAATAAGCATAATGCAGGTGGCAGCGGTGTAGGGGGGGGCAGATTAGGGGTGTTTAGACTCGGGGTACATGTTAGGGTGTTAGGTGTAAACATTACCATAGGAATCAATGGGATATCGGGCAGCACCGAACATGAGCTTTCGCTGCTTTCAGACTCCCATTGATTCCTATGGTATCCGCCGCCGCCAGGGCGACGGATTGAAAACCAAGTGTGCTGGGCCGGAATATTGGCGAGCGTACCTGGTAGAAATTTGTTAACTAGCAAAAGTAGTCAGATAGTGCAGAATTTGCATTCAGAACATCTGTAATGACGTTGGCATTGATCTGTGTCGGACTTTGCCCGGCGGATCGTATGCTACGTCACAAAATTCTACTTTTGCCGGTCTGTAGGGTTTGATAACTAAGGGGAATCAGGCTCGCCACAAATACGCTGCGGAATTCCAGCATATTTGCGGTTGACGGCTTGATAAGTAGATGCCATTGTCTGGTTTACTGAGCCATTCCAAAAACAAGATCAATGGCAAAACTAGCTTTAATCCTAATACTAACTTTTCCCCTGGACAACCCTAAGACTGTCTTAACACTAACTAACCCTTGCCCTAATCCTTAGTTTACCTTAACCCTAACACTAATCCTATTTTAACACTGACCATTGCCCTAATCCTTAGTTTACCTTAACCTTAACACTAATCCTATTTTAACACTGACCATTGCCCTAATCCTTAGTTTATCTTAACCTTAACACTAAGGGGAATATTTATCAAGTTCCATACGGAGCTTGATGCGCCGTGTTTCTGGCGAACCTTCAGGCTCACCGGAAACACAAGTTATGAAGCAGAAGTCTAAAGTCTGCTGCTCCATAACCTGTCCGCCTGCTCTGAGGCGGCAGACAGAAATCGACAGAAATCAACCCGATCCAATACGATCGGGTTGATGGACACCCCCTGAATCTGCAATGATAGATGCCGAGAGTGTATGCTGTTGGCATTTAGAGTTGTGCAGTGGACATGATCAGCAATATCGGATCATGTCCGCTCGCACAATGATAATTCGGCCCCTTAGCCTAGTGTGAACTGTAACTCTATGCCTAGCCTTAAACTAATTCTAGCTCTTAGCCTAACACTAACTTTAGCGCTAGCTCTAGCTCAAATCCTAACCCTAGCAGAGGCCTAATTATAAACTCAACTTTAGCTGTAACCTTAAACCTGGACCTAGCATGTACCTAAGTCCTTCCATTAGCTCTAACTCTAGCCTTAACCCTAACTAATGCCTTTAGCCTAGCAGTGGCCTAACTCTACACTTAAAATTAACCTTACTCCTTTTCCCTAAACCTAGTCCTAGTTTTAGCCCTAGACTACCTATATCCCTAACCCTTGTACTAAATATAACCTTAGCTCTCTCACTAGCCTAACCATAGTGCTAAGCCTTAGCCATACGCTGACATCAAGTCCTAATGACACATTTTTCTTGATGTTAACATACTTCTGGTGACATTTCATTATTGTTTATATGACACAAAACATTTCAACAGTGGTGTTTTGCTCCAGTATTTCAATAGCTTCATCACGTGCTAGTGCGTTTTATTCTTGCAGTTCTGCTTCTATAGAACTATGTGTATTTCTGCTCTATAGCTGACCACAGCGGCTATGAACTTATGTCATCTCTGAATTTGATTGGTTCATGTTAAAGGGATACTAAACCCACATTTTTTCGTTCATGATTCAGATTAAAGGGATAGTATACACTAATTTTCATATCACTGCATGTAATAGACACTACTATAAATAATAAGATGCACAGATACTGATATAAAAATCTAGTATAAAACTGTTTAAAAACGTACTTAGAAGCTCTCAGTTTAGTTCTGTTGAAAAGGTAGCTGGAAAGCCCACTGCAAGTGGGAAATAAGCCCCCCCCTTCTTTTGCATATGAAAAGACCCTTTACACAAACAGGAGCAAGCTGGAGAAGGTAGCTGACAGTATTCTCATAAAACTGTAGGGCTTGGTTAGGAGTCTGAAAGTCAGAGCAATGTTATTTAAAAATAAGCAAAACTATACATTTAAAAAAACAACTGTATGGCTATATAAATAGATTATCTACAAAACATTTATGCAAAGAACAAATGAGTGTATAATGTCCCTTTAAGCATGCGATTTTAAGCAATTTTATAATTTATTCCTATTATCATTTTTTCTTCGATCTCTTGCTATGTTTATTTGAAAAAGCAGGAATGTATAAGGTTAGGACCCGGACCATTTTTGGTTCAGCACCTGGGTAGAGCTTGCTGATTGGTTTGCCACATTTTGCCACCAATCAGCAAGCACTATCCAGACGCTGAACTAAAAATGGGCTGGCTCTTAAGCTTACATTCCTTACATTTCAAATAAAGATAGCATGAGAACAAAGAAAAATTGATAATAGGTGTAAATTAGAAAGTTGCTTAAAAGGGCATGTTCTCTCTGAATCATGAAAGAACAAGTTGGGTTTAGTATCCCTTTAATGTCTAGACTAGTAGTGTTGCTTTTCCAAAGCTGGGCTTTAAGTATATATTTTATCCTTCCTTTTGCAGTAAATAAACACATAGTTCTGTGCAAGCAGAACCACAATAACATTCTCTAGTTTGCATTTGAGAGGTTATGGTCCTTTTTTTCCTATAAATAGAATTTTGGCTTAAAACCTTTACTCAGTGAATATACTGCACCTTTTAAACCAGGACAATAAAAGCTGTGCGGGTCAGATTAAGGAGGTAAGATTGGCTCCTTTGGTTTAATAAATATTTTATGCAGATAGTGAAATGTAATTTATGGCACCCCGGAGGTTAGGTGGACCCATCATTAAACAATTCTGCAGTTTTAATACTACAATCAGTATAATGCATAACGAGCTGATTAGGAACAACACACCTCTTTGTCTTTTTGTTTCAGTGAGTCACAACATTAATCATCCCATACAAACTGTCAACTCACTTGGATATGGCTTATTAATATTATAATATCCAGCCATTAGTTACTAATCAGGACCTAGAACTTTTTATAAAAATGACGTCAATGGGCTCATTTATCACATAACATGCAAACTAGTCACCAGTTAATACATAATAATTAGTATTTAAAGCTAATTATTTTTTTTTACTTTCATTGAGAAGACAATTTTTCACCCAATAATAAATAGACATTGTATTGCGATAATGAATTGTGTTTCACATTGTGGGCTAGATTACTAGTATATCTCTAGTTATCGCTCCTGCTCACACACTAACTCTGCAAGAAGTAGCTTTTTTTTTTGCGTGTGTCAGGCAGCTTAGCTCACTGATATAGCACACATGTGCACAAACATACGCATACAATGACACACACATATACATACACTTAATATACATACATACACACGCGCTGACACACACACATGCGCACAAACATACACATACAATGACACACACACATACATACACATAATATACATACATACACACGCGCTGACACACACACACATGTGCACAAACATACACATACAATGACACACACATACATATAATATACATACATACACACGCGCTGACACACACACACATGCGCACAAACATACACATACAATGACACACACATATACATAATATACATACATACACACGCGCTGACACACACACATGCACACAAACATACACATACAATGACACACACATACATACACATAATATACATACATACACACGCGCTGACACACACACATGTGCACAAACATACACATACAATGACACACACACATACATACACATAATATACATACATACAAACGCGCTGACACACACACATGCACACAAACATACACATACAATGACACACACATATACATAATATACATAAATACACACGCGCTGACACACACACATGCACACAAACATACACATACAATGACACACACATATACATATACATAATATACATACATACACACGCGCTGACACACACACATGCACACAAACATACACATACAATGACACGCACATACATACACATAATATACATACATACACACGCGCTGACACACACACATGCACACAAACATACACATACAATGACACACACATATACATAATATACATACATACACACGCGCTGACACACACACATGCACACAAACATACTGATCGGAACAGCCAATAGAATGCGAGCTCAATCTGATTTGCTGATTGGATCAGCCAATCGGATTGAACTTGATTCTGATTGGCTGATTCCATCAGCCAATCAGAATATTCCTACCTTAATTCCGATTGGCTGATAGAATCCTATCAGCCAATCGGAATTCGAGGGACGCCATCTTGGATGACGTCCCTTAAAGGAACCGTCATTCTGCAGTTGGACGTCGCCGGAAGAAGATGGGTCCGTGGTGGAGGTCTTCAGGATGGAGCCGGTCGTCATCGGATGAAGATAGAAGATGCCGCTTGGATCAAGATGGTTGCCGGTCCGGATCGCCTCTTCTTCCCGGATAGGATGAAGACTTTGGAGCCTCTTCTGGACCTCTTCAGCCACCGGATGATGGATCGCCAACCCCCGCTTGGGTTGGATGAAGATTTTGGAGCCAGGACGGATCGGTGATACCTGGTGAGGTGAAGACAAGGTAGGAAGATATTCAGGGGCTTAGTGTTAGGTTTATTTAAGGGGGGTTTGGGTTAGATTAGGGGTATGTGGGTGGTGGGTTGTAATGTTGGGGGGGGGGGGGTATTGTATGTTTTTTTTACAGGCAAAAGAGCTGAACTTCTTGGGGCATGCCCCGCAAAGGGCCCTGTTCAGGGCTGGTAAGGTAAAAGAGCTTTTAACTTTAGTAATTTAGAATAGGGTAGGGCATTTTTTATTTTGGGGGGCTTTGTTGTTTTATTAGGGGGCTTAGAGTAGGTGTAATTAGTTTAAAATTGTTGTAATATTTTTCTTATGTTTGTAGATATTTTTTTATTTTTTGTAACTTAGTTCTTTTTTACTTTTTGTACTTTAGTTAGTTTATTTCATTGTAGTTATTTGTAGATATTGTATTTAATTAATGTATTGATAGTGTAGTGTTAGGTTTAATTGTAGGTAATTGTAGGTATTTTATTTAATTAATTTAATGATAGTATAGTGTTAGGTTTAATTGTAACTTAGGTTAGGATTTATTTTACAGGTAATTTTGTAATTATTTTAACTAGGTAACTATTAAATAGTTCTTAACTAGTTAATAGCTATTGTACCTGGTTAAAATAATTACAAAGTTGCCTGTAAAATAAATATTAATCCTAAAATAGCTACAATGTAATTATAATTTATATTGTAGCTATATTAGGATTTATTTTACAGGTAAGTATTTAGCTTTAAATAGGAATAATTTATTTAATAAGAGTTAATTTATTTTGTTAGAATAAAATTATATTTAAGTTAGGGGGGTGTTAGTGTTAGGGTTAGACTTAGCTTTAGGGGTTAATCCATTTATTAGAATAGCGGTGAGCTCCGGTCGGCAGATTAGGGGTTAATAATTGAAGTTAGGTGTCGGCGATGTTAGGGAGGGCAGATTAGGGGTTAATACTATTTATTATAGGGTTAGTGAGGCGGATTAGGGGTTAATAACTTTATTATAGTAGCGCTCAGGTCCGCTCGGCAGATTAGGGGTTAATTATTGTAGGTAGCTGGCTGCGACGTTGTGGGGGGCAGGTTAGGGGTTAATAAATATAATATAGGGGTCGGCGGTGTTAGGGGCAGCAGATTAGGGGTACATAAGGATAATGTAAGTAGCGGCGGTTTACGGAGCGGAAGATTAGGGGTTAAAAATAAAATGCAGGTGTCAGCGATAGCGGGGGCGGCAGATTAGGGGTTAATAAGTGTAAGGTTAGGGTTGTTTAGACTCGGGGTACATGTTAGGGTGTTAAGTGCAGACGTAGAAGTGTTTCCCCATAGCAAACAATGGGGCTGCGTTAGGAGCTGAACGCTGCTTTTTTGCAGGTGTTAGGTTTTTTTTCAGCTCAAACAGCCCCATTGTTTCCTATGGGGGAATCGTGCACGAGCACGTTTTTGAGGCTGGCCGCTTGCGTAAGCAACTCTGGTATTGAGAGTTGAAGCTGCGTTAAAAATGCTCTACGCTCCTTTTTTAGAGCCTAACGCAGCCATTCTGTGGACTCTCAATACCAGAGTTATTTTTATGGTGCGGCCAGAAAAAAGCCGGCGTTAGATTTTCGGGTCGTTACCGACAAAACTCCAAATCTAGCCGTAAGGTTTTTTGAAGTTTAACATTTGCTTTATTTGATAACCATTCTTAAAGTATGTTAAGCACTAAACCTATCTGAAATCTGATTACTGTATGAGATGTCAGTATCCTAAGTGTTAATTAGGCTAGTAGGCGTATTTGTTGTTTTTAAAATAATTTTGACCAATCAAATTTTAACTTGTTCTTTAGAAGAGAGGGGAGTGGACCCAGCACCTATGGCTATGACTACGGCAACAGCCGAAACGCGTAAGCCAGTTTAGGTGTGAGCCTACTCTGCCTACTTGAGCTT
The DNA here is from genome assembly GCF_027579735.1 of Bombina bombina. Taxonomy (NCBI): domain Eukaryota; kingdom Metazoa; phylum Chordata; class Amphibia; order Anura; family Bombinatoridae; genus Bombina; species Bombina bombina. Next base: position 32,920,202 of record NC_069507.1, on the reverse strand, counting down.
GTGTTTTTTTCCATGTATTTTTTAAACTTTCCAATAAAATTGTTTTGTTTTTAAAATGGACTGTCCGCACCTCTTGTATTTTGATACCCTTTTTTGCCAGAAGGACAGTACATTTCTTGCACCTATATAGTGAGCTGTGGGGTTTAGGGCTGGTGCTTAAAACAGACCCGCTTTGGCTACAGACACACCTTTTTTCCCATTGGCTCACGTCGAGACCGGATCCCGGAACAGTTTGTCCTGTTGTGGATGACGTCACCGCCCCCCTCGCTCCTTGTAGCTCAGTGAGTTTGCGTGCGGTCGCAAGAAGTTGTGTGCACTAGCTGGAGGGTCATACTGAATCAACGGTGGGAAATCCTCATTATTGGCTGGTCCCGCTTGAAGACACCGCACGACTACATGAGTGGAGCATCGACAAAAGGGTGAGAATTTTGCTTATTCACTACAACACACACCTATGGTTGTTTATAGACCTTTAATGCGCTTGCCTGGACGCTGATTAATGCACATGTATTGTGAACTGTGGTGGGTTAATGTATTAGCCACAAACTGAGATAACGGAACTTTTTTCATTCAACTTGATTGTGTGTTTTATCGTCTGCCTGGTACAGACGCATTGCCAAGGAGGGCTAATTTGAACACTGATACCCATTTAAGGATGTTTGTCCATATCTGTTAAGCCTTATTAAGTTGTGGGTCTTTTTATCTATTGTTCATAGCCTGCCCTATTCCTAAAATATTTTTAATAGTCAGCTCACTATATATATATATATTGGATATTAAAGATATCCTTGACCTATGATATTGCAAATTTTGAAAGGGTCTATTGGGTGTAGCTCCACACTCTGAACTTACACACATATACATACACATAATATACATACATACACACGCGCTGACACACACATGCACACAAACATACACATGCGATGACACACACATATAGATACACATAATATACATACATACACACGCGCTGACACACACACATGCACACAAACATACACATGCAATGACACACACACATACATACACACGCGCTGACACACACACATGCACACAAACATACACATGCAATGACACACACACATACATACACATAATATACATACATACACACACGCTGACACACACATGCACACAAACATACACATGCAATGACACACACACATACATACACATAATATACATACAAACATACACACGCGCGGACACACACACATGCATACAAACATACACATGCAATGACACACACATATACATACACATAATATACATACAAACACGCGCTGACACACACACATGCACACAAACATACACATACACATAATATACATACAAACATACACAGGTGCTGACACACACACATGCACACAAACTTACACATGCAATGACACACACACATACATACACATAATATACATACACACATACACATGCACTGACACACACACATGCACACAAACATACACATGCAATGACACACACACATACATACCCATAATATACATACAAACATACACACGCGCAGACACACACATATGCATATGCACATGCAATGACACACACACATACATACACATAATATACATACAAACATACACACGCGCTGACACACACAAATACATACACACACATGCACACAAACATACACATGCACTGACACACACATACATACACATAATATACATACACAAATACACAGACACACACACATGCACATACACATGCAATGACACACATACATACACATAATATACATATATACATACAGACACACGCGCTGACACACACAAATACATGCACACAAACATACACATGCATTGACACACACACACATACATATACATAATATACATACAAACATACACACGCGCAGACACACACACATGCACATACACATGCAATGACACACACACATACATACACATAATATACATATATACATACAGACACACGCGCTGACACACACAAATACATGCACACAAACATACACATGCATTGACACACACACACACATACATACACATAATATACATATATACATACAGACACACGCGCTGACACACACAAATACATGCACACAAACATACACATGCATTGACACACACACACACACATACATACACATAATATACATACAAACATACACACGCGCAGACACACACACATGCAATGAGACACACACATACATACACATAATATACATATATACATACAAACACACGCGCTGACACACAAAAATAAATGCACACAAACATACACATGCATTGACACACACACACACACACACACACACACATACATACACATAATATACATACAAACATACACACTCGCAGACACACACACATGCACATACACATGCAATGACACACACACATACATACACATAATATATATATATATATATATATATATATACAGACACACGCGCTGATACACACATGCACACAAACATACACATGCATTGACACACAAACACACATACATGCACATAATATACATACACACATACACACGCACTGACACACACACATGCACACAAACATACACATGCAATGACACACACACATACATACACATAATATGCATACAAACATACACACGCGCTGACACTCACACACAAATACATAAACACACATGCACATACACATGCTCTGGCACACACTTATACATACACACACAAATATACACACTTCTATATACACATTCACACACACATATACCTCTACAAACCATACACACATATACACACATACCTACACACACCACACACACATATACCTACACACACATACATACATATACACTCTCAAATACATGCACACACACACATACCTACCCCAATTCACATACACACACATGATACATCTGTCCCTAACTGGCCACAACAGGGGAAATAGTTTAAATGTTATGAGTCTTTTAAAGGGTGTGTTCCTGTACTGTAAATCAATGCAAATTTTCCTAACAAAGCAAAGGTTTTACAGTATATGCTTTTTACCCACGTATTGTGTATGCTAATATTTTTCCATTTACTGCTTAATTGCTGATCTATACTATGGATATAAAATTGACTTTAACATTCCTTTAATGGCAGATGTTATCCTAAGTAAGATCATGTTATAGGAAAATTCCCATCATCCCTATTCTTCTCCACGCCAGTATCTGATAATAATCACCTTAATTTATCAGTGAGCATTCCAGGCACGTGAAGCCAGTTCCCATGGCATCTCTTGTTAGGCTGCTTTTTTACACCTTATCTTTTTAGGGAATCTTCCTGTTTTGCCCTGCTCTGCCCATCTAACCTAAAATGGGCTTATTTGCCTACTTAGGATTTTAAGGTAAAGCTAAAAGGGTATTGAAACAAGGGAAGTATTTAATTGCTAAAATTCTGTTTGAGTTTGATAAGATGCCATTGATTTTCTGTAAAGAACAATCCCCTGTATGTCAATGTCTGTGTTTTTTTTCTTTTTTTCTTCCCTATATCTAATCTACAACTGAGTGCACAAAATTTGACATTTCATCTCCAAAATGGACAGTACACAAGATCTTTTTTTTCCGTTCCCAGGCTACTGTTTTCAGACATTGACAAATTTCTTTTTCGCTACAATCAATGCTCAGAGACACCACAATTAATATCTCAAGTCAAACTGTTTCTCCCTGATTTGTACTGTAAGCTCCTTTTAAATACAATATCTAAGACAAAAGGTCTGTATCACATCCACAAACTACATTATCTCTTATGTTAAAGTAAAATGTGCATTAAATGAACATTCTTAAAACGAGTAAAATAAATATGCAAAACAAATCTTACAGATAAAGGTAATGTTTTGGTGCTACACTGCACACTTGTTTTTTGTATTTTATTGTTAAATTTAAAATACACAGTCTATTTTAATTGGATAAAATATTTCATTTTGCTAAGCTTTGTCTTATTATTCTACTTTTACAGTTAAAATGAGCTATGCAATTTAGTTATAAATTCAGATTTAAATTAAAATGGATCTTAAGATAAACTAAGAATTGTAAACTAGTACAAATACATAAATTCATATGAAAAATTGTTTTGCAAAGTTGTCAATTTCATATTACATTCTTTAAAGGTGACACAAATCCAAGAATTTTCTTTCATTATTCAGATTGAGTACGCAATTTTATCAACTCCGCAAATTTGCTAACAAGACACTGATATTTGTTTTGTTTTCACACAAAAAAGCACCACAAAATTTTAAGAAAACAAATACTCATGAACTTTGTCAGTATTTATTTGTTTCCTTTAAATTACCTTTAGGGGTTAAAAATACTTACCTCTAACAAGCGGGAGAGCCGCACTAATCTCAATCCTTCTTCACAGAGCCCGGGCCCGTAAAAAGGAGGCTTAGCGCGGCGGATCCCAGGGCCCTAAAGGAACGGGAAGTATGAATGTAAGGACTTTTTCACCTGTAGAAAAGGAAGATTTACATTCTTTTAACGAAAATGATTGTAAATGTTCCGCAAATATTCAGTATTCATTTTGTTTAAAACTAAACGAATACCCAATAGCACGGCAGCCAAATATTCAGAAACAAAATAGCTCTTTCTTGCCATTGTCCGTGAAACTTGCTCGATAAGAGGGCATTAAACCTCTTGCAACACTAAGAGGTTAACAAAGCTTTCCAATATATGTCCATTATCAAATTTACATTGATCTTTTTAGAACATTTGTTGAAGAACATACCTAGGTAATAGTGGTGACAATCCTCGTTCCGCGCACCTTGTGATGTGGGATGGTCTGCAGGTAAGAGTGGTCTGCCACCAGGCCAGAGTTTCCCCAGTGAGAAAATGATGAGAGAATGCCTAGCGCCTAAATGGCGCAGGGCATTTACGCAGCAGGAAGGTAGTGTAGTGAGCAGTGTTGGAGGCGGGCTTGAGCTGCGCATTGCCACTATCTGGGCGCTGGCAGAGCTTGATGTGTCCTTGTCTGCAGATGCAGAACTGGTTGAGCAGGAGAACATGGTGGCTGCTATTCAGCAAGTGATGTATCTCTGCTTTTCAATATGAGGAGGGAGGTAGGTGATGATGTTATGCTGTGTAATGTACTATGTTTACATTTCTTAGGCACTGTTTGTTTTTTTACACCACTGTTTGTCATTTTTGTGGGTTCCTAAGCACTTCCATACTCTGTCTCCACTTACTCATTCTCAAAAGCCTGGCTGAGGCCACTGTTGGATGCACACACATCTGCTAAGTGCTCCAAGAATCTAGTTGTGGACTGAGCCAGGGGTAGCAGGGAAGTAATTGCATCCCAGGCTGACATAGGCATGGAGGAAAAGAGCCTGATTATTATCTGAGTTATGTGACTAGGGCTACCATAAGAGTAATGCAGCAATGCAGGACCAGTGAGACTTACACAGGACGCCTGTAAGCACTGCAGTCTCCAAAATGTTTGCACTGAGAGCGTGCACTAAGCACCAGAGTTTTACAATACCAACATTACAACTACTGTCACTGTCAGATAGTGTCACCTCCCTCCCTCTCCTCTGTCCGTGTATTCATGACATTGAGGATTGGCTTTAAGGGGGCCTTGTAGATCTAGCTCAAAGTGGTGTGAGGTTATTAAAGGAGATTAATTTTTTATTTTAATACTAAATATAATTCTATGGTAAAAACCACTAAAACAATATATATACACTGTATATATATATATATATATTAGAACAAAACAGTCCAATTAACACAAGGCAGCTCTAGCTAGCACACCCCTAATTTCTGCAAAACTGCTAACTAAATAAAATAATCACAGAGAATTTGTCCCAGGAAAAGAGGGTAGAATACTCAGCTAAATTCTCTAATGTGTGTTTTCTCTCTTTGTTCAAAATCAGCCATCTTCAGCAGGAGTGGGGAAGAGCAAAAGAGAGACCTTATTTATTTTTCCAATTTTATGCACAATTCAGTATGGAGTGGTCTATCAAATGCCATGCAAAAGCTATATGGGAGGGAGTCAAAATCCTTGTGTAGAATATAAAGGTGTATCTGGGTGGAAGGGATTTATTGTATGAAAAAGGCCTGGGGGTAGATTTAAAAATGTGCGGGCGGACATGATCCGCTGTAGCGGATCATGTCCGCCGCACATCGATAAATGCCAACAGCATACGCTGTCGGTATTTATCATTGCACAAGCAATTCTAGTGAGATGCTTGTGTAATGCCGCCCCCTGCCAATTGGACGCTAGCAGGGGGTGTCAATCAACCCGACCGTATCTGATCAGGCTGATTACAGTCCGCCGCCTCAGAGGTGGCGGATGAGTTGTAATGAGAACTGTAAATTCCATGCCATGCACAATTTTAGCGTTATGTCACCAGCTTCAACAGCGCAAGGAGGCAAAGTCTTGGAGACAGATTCTTTAGAGCACTCTCGTCTGGCGAGATTCAATAGGACGCCTTCTCAGCATTATGAGGCCCCTTGGGTATTGGTTTTAAGGCTTGAGTTTTTGAAAATTGGGCCCTCTGTGACATAGGCAGGGGCACTGCAGCGAGATACCTGTGTGGGCAGGGCTGGGAGCCACAGGTAGAGGGTTTTAGTTCTCTGGTTATAAATACATATACTCCCTTTGTGTGCTTCTTTATCACTACTAGGGAATGTTGGTATTTTGTGTCATTTTTGTTGAGTATTTATTTTTATGTAAAGTTTTTTTTATTTAAAACTTTAATTTGTTTGGGTTTGTTTTCATTTCTTTTTTTATGTCACTTAAAAAAAAAAACCCTGGGTCCACACCCTAATGAAATCTGCTACTAACACCTATGAATATTTATGTATTTATTAAGTAAATATATGTGTATGTAGCAGTGAATTTGTGTCTAATAATGTTTCATTTTTTTCCATCTTGGAAATATAGAAATAGCCATCATTAGTCATTTTCATATGGACATAAAGTTAATATACGCACAGTTTTAATATGCTGCATCATTGTGTGTATTAATGTTTAACCTGAAATATTTTGGGGGCAAAAATCATCAGTGTTTAATCTGAAATGAAGACATTTACTCAGACGTTCCAGAGGACCAGACAAACATGAATTTATCAAAACTGGCAGTTTAATTTGCAACATTTCCAGGACCATGACTTGTTCATCTGTTGTCATGTGCTTATATCATGCTGTGAAAATGGTTCAGTGAACCCAAATAGAACTTGTGTAACCCTGGGTACTAATTTAATATGCTAGTGAAGCATCAGGGCAAATTATAGAGAGCACAGACAACCTATTATTCACAAAGTGTATTTACGTGCAACATATTTATAGAAAATCTCAGATTAGCCACATGCTCCAAAAATATATTAATATAGTTTTATACTTAATACTTTTTTCTTTGGCAATGCAAAACTTTGTGGGAACACAAAAAAAATGCTGGATGTTTTTCCGGCAGTTGTAGGTAGCACTATGGGAAGGGCTGTACGAAATATCTTGTCCCAAGTCTATGTGCAAGAGTTATATGTGATATAATAATCTTGTACTTAAAGGGACAGTCTACTTGAATATTTTCATTGTTTAAAAAGATAGACAATACCTTTATTACCCATTTCCCAGTTTTGCATAACCAACACTGTTATATTATTATACTTTTAACCTCTGTGATTACCTTATCTAAGCCTCTGCAGACTGCCTCTTTATTTCAGTTCTTTTGACAGACTTGCATTTTAGCCAATCAGTGCTGACTCATAAATAAATCCATGAGAGTGGGCACAATGTTTTCTATATGACACCCATGAACTAGCACTATCTAGCTGTGAAAAGCTTTAAAATGCACTGAGATAAGAGGTGGCTTTCAATGGTTTAGAAATCAGTTTGAGGCTACCTAGATTTAGCTTTCAAAAAAGCATACAAAGCCAACAAAGCAAATTTGATGATAAAAGTAAATTGAAAAGTTGTTTAAAATTACATGTCGTATCTGAATCATGAAAGTTTAATTTTGACTTGACTGTCCCTTTAAATGGGCATGCTATTTATATGTTAAACCACTTTAAAGGGATACAACATATCTGTAAATACCTGACTAGAGAATGTCACATGAACATCTCTATGTAAAAAAGATATTTTACTTCAAAATGTCTTAAGCGCAACAGAGTAACTGTGAACAGTTTTCCTACTTATCTGCATGCCAACAAATCAGCCAATCAGAATCCTCAATGCTGCGTTCACACTTTGTGTTACGGTACCAACAGGATACCAAGGTTAATACCAGATGAACAATGTCTTGCATACAGAACCAGCAATTCACAACCCCAATCGGTTCCCCCTCAAACATGAGACCAAGCTCCACATTTCAGGTTTCAAAACAGAATGACATTTATTAAAAGGCTATGCCTAGTATTTATGCAGGTCTGACCCCCCCCCCCCCCCCGATGGGGGTTGAAAGACTGTTGTACATTACATGGAGGGAACAAGCCCTTTGACATGATACAATAGAATTATATTACTTAAACACTTCAACCACAAGACACTCTTGGCCCTTCTTATCACTTAGGCGTTTTCTCTCTGGAGGTGATCAAACAATAGAATGCTTAGCACTAATTAAATTATAGCTGGAGCCAGCAACTTGTGTTTAGAAAATAGTTTCTTAAAGCTAAACACAGTTAACTCCTTCAGTCCTGACAGAAGGGTCTGTCACATAGCTCCCCCCTTGTGGAACACTCCGGCAGACCCGGCTTGACCCTTTGGCGGGTCAACCTGGGGATGACCGGACTAGGAGGTGGTAGGCATGTCAGTTTGCCAGGACAATCCATCTGTATTCCCGTTATGAGAGAGAATTCCTGTCCATACAAACAAGGGTTCAACTTCCTCAGTGCCCAGACTAGGGCTAAACAGTCCTTCAAAATCCCATCAGCTTACGAGTTTTCTGTACCTGCTCTTTATAGGTATCCACAATCCCTTCATACTGACATAGGGTGCCCTTGAGTTGCTGCACCTCTCTATGAGCCAGCGTCAGCTTCTCCTCAAGTGTCACTAAGTTTGTCTTTAAGGTTTCATGTTCCACTCTCAAGCTGGTGTTTTCTGCAGTCTGTCGGTGCAGCTTGTCTAGCAGAGATTCCTGTTCTAAACGTGCTTTTTCCTCTGCGCTCCTCTTCTCCTTCATCAGCGCATTGTAACGGGACTTCCACGTATCAATAGCAGATAGAGATTTACTGAGCTCAGCGTCCTGGGGCTTAGCAGCAGGGGGGTCAGTCTCTGCTGCACGGATCTGGGCACGGGTAGTCACAGGGTTAACATCAGCGGGACCCATAGGAGCATAGGCAGAAACAAGGGGGGCCAAGTTATTTCCAAGGAGAACATCAGCGGGTAAATCCTTCATGACCCCCACATTCACAGGTCTAGCGCCCCCTCCCCAATCCAAATGTACCCTGGCAACAGGTAGGCGGAACACAGTGCCCCCTGCTACCCTCACAGCCACAGTGTCTCCAGTGTGCTGTTTCTCAGACACCAAGTTCTTTCGAAGCAAGGTCGTGGTAGCACCAGTATCCCGTAGACCACTGACCTCCTTCCCATTCACTTTAACCAGTTGCCGGTTATTCCGGTGGGCAGCTTGCACAAGGTCTGCCTCATGTAGGATGCCCCAGCATTCTTGCGCCCCTACGTAGCGGGCCGCAGGCTGAGGGTTACGTGGGATTCCGCCGGCGGGTCTTCTCCAGGACTGTGCTTGGTTCGCTGCATTTAGGGGACACTCTGGTCTTTTGTGCCCTAGTTGCTTACATCCAAAGCACCGAATAGGTTGTGAGTAGCCCCGCGAATTGAACCGGGCTCTCTGAGGGTAGTTCGTGGCCAGAGGCCGTGTGGTATAGCGGTGCGCCGGGGGTTGGTAACTGGCAGCTGCTGGGGTGACTGGGGGTCTGTACTCCACTCTAGCAGGGGGCTTAGTGGTAGCAGTGTCCAGTTTGCGGGCATCCGTATACTCATCTGCCAAGCGAGCCGCTTCATGCAGGGTGGAGGGTTTACGGTCCCGAACCCACTCTCGAACTCCTGCGGGTAACTTGTCGAAGCAATGTTCCAACAGGAATAGCTGCAGCACCTCTTCCCCAGATACGGCTTGGCACCCCGCTATCCAGTGAGCTGCTGTGCGGTGCACCTTACATGCCCACTCAAGGTAGGAATCACCAGCTAATTTAACAGTGTCTCTGAACCGCCTCCGGTATGCCTCCGGCGTAACCGCATACCTGGAGAGCAGAGCCTCTTTTACAGTATTATAATCCCCGACTTCCTCATCTGGAATGGCCCAAAAAGCCTCACTGGCCCGGCCGGATAATTTTCCGGATAATATCATGACCCAGTCCTCTGCGGGTACCTTGTGTAGTGCACATTGCCTCTCAAAATCCGCAAGGTACCCATCAATCTCTCCTTCTGTTTCCAGGAAGTTTTTAAAAGCTGCAAAATTTACTTTTCTCTTTTCCACTGGGTTTGCTGCAGCGCTGCTTTGGCGAAGTAGGTTGGCCTCCACAGCTGCTATGACCCGGTCGATAATTTCCGCAGATGGGTTGGGGCCATAATGTGCCAGTCTTATTTTAACCGCCCGATCAAAGCTTGCTTCTGCGGGGGTTCTGTCTGCTATGCTGGGCCCATTGGTTCCTTCTGTCCCTGGTACTCTTTCCATCTTAGTCAGTATTGTAATAATCCCCCTCTTCCTGAGGTTACTGGCTTGTGTAGTTGCTCTTCTGGGCGATAAGGTTCATCCCGCCGCTGCCACCAATTGTTATGGTACCAACAGGATACCAAGGTTAATACCAGATGAACAATGTCTTGCATACAGAACCAGCAATTCACAACCCCAATCGGTTCCCCCTCAAACATGAGACCAAGCTCCACATTTCAGGTTTCAAAACAGAATGACATTTATTAAAAGGCTATGCCTAGTATTTATGCAGGTCTGACCCCCCCCCCCCCCCGATGGGGGTTGAAAGACTGTTGTACATTACATGGAGGGAACAAGCCCTTTGACATGATACAATAGAATTATATTACTTAAACACTTCAACCACAAGACACTCTTGGCCCTTCTTATCACTTAGGCGTTTTCTCTCTGGAGGTGATCAAACAATAGAATGCTTAGCACTAATTAAATTATAGCTGGAGCCAGCAACTTGTGTTTAGAAAATAGTTTCTTAAAGCTAAACACAGTTAACTCCTTCAGTCCTGACAGAAGGGTCTGTCACACTTTGCTTTACTGTGATCTTCTGGGATTGAATCATAATCTTGCAAGATTTCATAGTAAGCTTCAGTATACTGAGGAGGGAAATAAAGTGGGTGTCCTAGGTCAAGCATCCTGATTGGATGCTTCACTTTGCATTAAACATTAAAAAAATATTCTTTTTTAGAACTATTCAGGTGATATTTTGTAGTCAGCTTTTTGCAGATATTCTGCATCCCTTTCAAAGCATTTGCATCCTTTAAAAAACCATGAGCTGAATGCATCAAGTGATTCTGACAGGAGCAGATTTTTTTTTACCAGGTCTTTACCAGGAGGGCACACCGCTGGGATGGGAGGGTTATGCCCCATTCACTTCTGCAGGTAAATTTAAACATTTTTAGGGGAGGCTTGTATGTCTTCTTCACAATTAAGGTAGGCTGCATGCTACATTTAAATAGGTTTTTCCTTAAAAAAAAAGAAAAGATTTCTGTGTAGTTAAAAAAAATCATAATATACTCTCATTATTTATTGTGTCCCCTTTTCCTGTAATTTAACTCTAAATATTATTGTTTTTATAAATTTCACTGAGTTTCTGTACAGTAAAAGAACTTAAGTTTTCACCTTATCTCACTGCCCTGCCGCAAATTATTAGGACGTACAGTAAAAAAAAAAACAGGCAATAGAAGGCTGTGTGGGTTTCAAAACAGCCTTGTTTAAACAAACTCTACTTTATTGCCAGATTTAGATATATTTTCCTAATTGTTCTCAGCAGAAGAGAGAGATACATTGAAAACTAGTTCAAACATGGTGGCAGCCATTACTTTATAGAATCTAGAGTACTTTATAGAAACTAAACGTTTACACGTATATATCAATATTTAAACATCTAATATGACAGTAAAAAAACACAGCTGCATATAGTTCTAAGGCTAATCTTTGCTTTGAATACATCATTATATCTAGTGTGTGTTTATGTTTAAAATCCCTTTAAAAGTGACTTCAGACAAAAATGTCAACGACTATTTTATGCCAAATCAAGCAGAACAGAGTAATAAACTAGCATTGCATTTAATATATGACAAGAGGAAATTAATTAAAACAAAGAATCTAACAAAATGAGTCTTTTTTAACCATGATGGAGAAATGTCCAATAAGGAAACATTAATAAGAAAAGATTTTCCCAAAGGAATACCAGGTCTTGCTAGCTGTGTTTATGCACGTCTGATAAATTAATATATAAATAGAAACCCAGCAATATTTATAAGAAGATTATCTCAAACATACGGACATTTCTCTTGGGATTGTCAGTACCAGGGCTCAAGCTGTATACTTGTTATTTTATCAAAATAATGAATTTAGCCATTTCATTCATTCCAAAATCATAAGCCAAAGTTCAATCTTCTATGGCCTCTTTGATATGCAAGAACGAGAACAGATCAGCGAAAGAAATTCAAATTAACAGCACAGAGACCACTGAATTCTGGCAGATTCCTGGTCAACGTACTCTTGATGAAAGTAATAATATTTCGTAAGTCGCTGGAAGTAATTTATTGTGACTATCTCATGTGGGCTTGTATTCCCACTGGAAAGTGGAACTCTTCACAAACCAGATTATCTTCTTCCTTAACAGTTTAATCCTGAGTCTAGTAAAGGATATAATAACCTGTGTTGTGTTTACAGCAAAAAATCACTTTCATCCGTGTAGGGTGAGTTTTATTACAAACATAAAGACAGGTGATACATAAAACTGGAAACTATGAATCGAATACATTTCAAATGAATAAATAGGTAGAAACTTCCAATTTCTTTTTAGAAACCTAATGCAGATTGTTTTGTCACTTTTCTCCCAAGTCTCTTGACTGGAAACTAACTGTACAAAAAAGGAATAGCACTATTATATTTTATTGAGAGTTGTGAAATTTGGGCTAATAAAATTCTAGGCATGAAGTAAGCAGTGAAAAAAGACCCTGGTGTAATTGGTCTGTCTCTGTCTAGCACATATTGTATTACTAGATGAGGATAGGTCTATTTTACACTCAAATATGGGTTTTATAGAACAATCAAAACATTTTATTTGGCTAAAAAAAAAAAGTTTCTTTCTCTGTATTTCAAACTAAAATATAAAGTCAAAGTTCCAAATTTTCTACCATGGATTTAAAACTATAAGAAAACTTTTTCCTTTATTTAAATTACCTCATTTTGGTCTATGTTTTCCATGTGACAAAAATTAATAAAACTATTAGCTGAACAAACTTTTCTATTATAATCTGTTTGGAAAACTTTTTTTTTTTTTAAATTCCAAAATTCCAAAGCCTTACCCACAAAATATATTTAGAAGTATATAAATATGGTTTTGAGTGGGTTTGCGTGCCTGCGTATACACACACACATTTATATAAATATATATATAGAAGTATATAGATATGGTTTTGAGTGGGTTTGTGTGCCTGTGTGTGCGTGTGTATACACACACACATTTATATAAATATATTTAGAAGTATATAGATATGGTTTTGAGTGGGTTTGCGTGCCTGCGTATACACACACACATTTATATAAATATATTTAGAAGTATATAGATATGGTTTTGAGTGGGTTTGTGTGCCTGCGTGTGAGTGTGTATACACACACACATTTATATAAATATATTTAGAAGTATATAGATATGGTTTTGAGTGGGTTTGCGTGCCTGCGTGTGCTGTGTATACACACATTTATATAAATATGTATATATATTTATCTATTTATTTATTTATTTTTAAGGGGGCAATCTTGCATTTAAAATGGATAATTTCCTTTTCCAAATGGTAAATTACAATAAACTTTAAAAAAGTACTATGGTTTTAATGCATTGCTTTAAATAGTGTATATACCCCCACCTCTAACTGCACATCAGGCCAATTTTTTTTTAAAATACATCAGAGTTCAGACCCTATCTACATTAGCAAGCAACATAGATATTTAATTCCTCATATAGCTTTAAATATTGTCCCATCGATCTGTATCTGCAGTCTTGAGATGGGCAATATTTGCACAATATTTCTAAACAGTTCTTAACAAACTCACAAATATAATGAAAGTGATGGCAAATTTTTTAACCAATGCAATGCAATCATTGTTTGTAGTATTGTAAACACAATGGGCCAGATTACGAGTGGAGCGCAAAATTGCGCTTACACAAGCTTGATATTTGCGCTCGACTCATAATACCAGCTCACACAGACCTTATTGCTATGAGGCTATGCGCTCAATAGAGTGCGCTTCCATAGGCTACATTGGGAGCCTCGTCCTCATGCCGTGGGGGTTAATTATAAAATTAACCAGAGATCTCATCTCTGGTTAATTTCCTGAGCACTAAATAACCAGCTCTCCACCTGTAGTCTTGCCCAATATTGTATCTGTAAAAAAAGCAAAAAGCATAATATATGTCATACTTTTTTATTCTGTAGATTTTCTTCACTCCACCTATTCATTAATATTTCTGTAGTTCAGAATTGTACTGAGAGGTCCCACCCTGTGCTATACCTTTCATAGCATGTGCACACCATTGCTCTATAGATTTCATAGCATGTGCACATCATTGCTCTATAGATTTCATAGCATGTACACACCCTTGCTCTATAGCTTTCATAGCATGGGCACACCATTACTCTATAGATTTCATAGCATGTGCACATCATTGCTCTATAGATTTCATAGCATGTACACACACTTGTTCTATAGATTTCATAGCATGTGCACTCCCTAGTTCTATAGATTTCATAGCATGTGCACACCCTAGTTCTATATATTTTATAGCATGTGCACACCCTTGCTCTATAGATTTCATAGCATGTACACACACTTGTTCTATAGATTTCATAGCATGTGCACACCCTAGTTCTATAGATTTCATAGCATGTGCACACCCTAGTTCTATAGATTTTATAGCATGTGCACACCCTTGCTCTATAGATTTCATAGCATGGGCACACCATTGCTCTATAGATTTCATAGCATGCACACACACTTGTTCTATAGATTTCATAGCATGTGCACACCCTAGTTCTATAGATTTCATAGCATGTGCACACCCTAGTTCTATAGATTTTATAGCATGTGCACACCCTTGCTCTATAGATTTCATAGCATGGGCACACCATTGCTCTATAGATTTCATAGCATGTGCACACCATTACTCTATAGATTTCATAGCATGTACACACCATTACTCTATAGATTTCATAGCATGTGCACACCATTACTCTATAGATTTCATAGCATGTGCACACCGTTACTCTATAGATTTCATAGCATGTGCACACCATTGCTCTATAGATTTCATAGCATGTGCACGCCCTAGTTCTATAGATTTTATAGCATGTGCACACCCTTGCTCTATAGATATCATAGCATGGGCACACCATTGCTCTATAGATTTCATAGCATGTGCACACCATTACTCTATAAATTTCATAGCATGTACACACACTTCTTTTATAGATTTCATAGCATGTGCACACCCTAGTTCTATAGATTTCATAGCATGTGCAGACCATTACTCTATAGATTTCATAGCATGTGCACACCCTTGCTCTATAGATTTCATAGCATGTGCACACCCTTGCTCTATAGATTTCATAGCATGTGCACACCCTTGCTCTATAGATTTCATAGCATGTGCACACCATTACTCTATAGATTTTATGGCCTGTACACACCCAGTCACTGACAAGGAGGAAGAAAACGTGCGCATGCTGCCTTAGAAATGCTTTTATGTAACAGGAAGTTCCTATTGCACGGACAGGCATTCCCTTGGTGCATCTGTATTAATCATAATGGGCCATGCAGAATGGTTTAACTGTGCCAAGTTCAACGTAAACACATAGCAGAAGGTGGTAGAGAGTATTTAAGATAATTCATTTAATTAAAATAAAAATACTTACTGATCAGTAACAAAATTAAAAAACATATTTTAATACTTTGATGTCTTCTTTATTTATATATTGATTGCAAATGGTTTTAATTTAATATCAAGTTAAATGCCTTTGTCAAACTGAGAAGGAGCAACGTTATGGATTGTCTATGATGTAAGAGTGGAAATCATTCTTTGTGCTAACTGTACTAAACACATAGATTTTAAATGTATAAATAAATATTTCTTGAGTGGTCTAAATGTCTTTATTTTATTTTATTAATAGGATATACTGATGTTTATTTTTACTTTAGTGTTTGTTTTTTAATGTTATAATTAAGTTCAAACTGTTATCAACAGATCAGAAAAGAATATTTAAAGCAAAAAACATTTTATGACCATAAATGTAAGATTACAGCATAAACCTCACAAAATATGGTCTGTAAAGACATGAACTCTGCATTTCCAGGCTAAACATTATATAGAATTGGTATGAATTTAAGGGGATACTTCAGACCACACACACACAAGCATGAAGCGATACAATAAAATGAAAGAAAAATAGCGGCTAGATTACAAGTCTTGCGTTAGGCTTAAAAAGCAGCGTTGGCCGGTCCCAACGCTGCTTTTTAACGCCCGCTGGTATTACGAGTCTTGCAGGTACATGTGTACCGCTAACTTTTTTGGCCAGACTCGGAAATACTGCAAATCCACTTACGTCAATTGTGTATCCTATATTTTCAATGGGACTTGCATAGCGCCGGTATTACGAGTCTGACAAAAAGTGAGCGGTAGACCCTCTCCTGTCAAGCAGGGTAGGCTCCAGAACGAATAAAATGGGGGGGCATTTTTTTTTCATGAGGGGGCACGCATTTACAAAGCATGTATGAGAGTCAAAATAAGAGCAGACCTACATATTCTGCAGGAAAGTGTAGCTTCTGGTTGGCTAATTCCCCGCTATTAACATTTGGAGAATATGTGCTTAATCACTAGGTAAAAGAATGAAGTCTGAATCCTATGCAGTGCACTAAAATAGTCATCAAACTTTAGACCCCAGTGCAATAGCTCCTTAAAAACAATTCACCCCTTAATCACCATGATCCAAAACCCTTAAACTCATTCTCAAATCTCAATCATGTCCCCTAAACAGCCATGCACCCCAAACCCCCCAATGCAATGAACCCCTTTGTTTGCAATAGCAGTGAGGATACTAGGTTTTCAGGTACTGGTAATTTTGTAGATTAGATTTAGCTATAACTAACGGATATCAGGCTACTTAATACAACCTATGTACTGTGAACCTATAAGAATATGATTGTATCATATAAATATGTCTATAAATGGCTACTGGCTTCTATCGACGCCTAAAAAGTGCACTGTGATCTTAGGCGTTGATAGAAGCCGGTAGCAATTTATAGACTTATATTTATATGATACAATCATATTCTTATCATGGTCTATTGTTTAAGAAAATGAGTAACTCACGATAGTTAGGTAAAATGAATAGGGTTAAAGACAAGACCAAAAAGTCTCGAATTAATCTCCAATTCCAAATAAGAGGTTAAGACACGGAGCTCCTTGCAGATGCGTGATGCGACCTCACAGTTCAGCAGATAAAGCTGCCCCCAGCATGCAGCAGTACATAACAATTCATTATTTAATTTATTATTTTGAAAGCGTATGATCATATCAATATTTTTTGAGGGGGCACAGCATTCCATTTGGGTGGGCATTGCCCCCCAATTCCTCCCTTTGGAGCCGACCCTGCTGTCAAGACTGGTACCGCATTTAAAAGTCAGTAGTTAAAGGGACACTGTACCCAAAAAATTTCTTTCGTGATTCAGATTGAGCATGAAATTTTAAGCAATTTTCTAATTTACTCCTATTATCAAATTTTCTTCATTCTCTTGGTATCTTTATTTAAAATGCAAGAATGTAAGTTTAGATGCCGGCCCATTTTTGGTGAACAACCTGGGTTGTCCTTGCTGATTGGTGGATAAATTCATCCACCAATAAAAAAGTGCTGTCCAGATTACTGAAACCAAAAAAAAGCTTAGATGCCTTCTTTTTCAAATAATGATAGCAAGAGAACGAAGAAAAATTGATAAAAGGGGTAAATTAGAAAGTTGCTTAAAATCGCATGCTCTTTCTGAATTACAAAAGAAAAAATTTGGTTTCAGTGTCCCTTTAAGAGTTTTATACTACAACGCCGAAGCATAAAACTCTTAACTAAAGTGCTAAAAAGTACATTAACACCCATAAACTACCTATTAACCCCTAAACCGAGGCCCTCCCACATTGCAAATACTAAAATAAATATTTTAACCCCTAATCTGCCGAACCGGACATCGCCGCCACTAAAATAAATATATTAACCCCTAAACCGCCGTACTCCTGCATCGCAAACACTATTTAAATATTATTAACCCCTAATCTGCCGGCCCTAACATCGCTACCACCTACCTACATTTTTTAACCCCTGATCTGCCGCCCCCAACGTCGCCGCCACTATAATAAAGTTATTAACCCCTAAACCTAAGTCAAACCCTAACCCCACCTAACTTAAATATAATTTAAATAAATCTAAATAAAATTACTACAATTAACTAAATAATTCCTATTTAAAACTAAATACTTACCTATAAAATAAACCCTAAACTAGCTACAATATAACTAATAGTTACATTGTATCTAGCTTAGGGTTTATTTTTATTTTACAGGCAAGTTTGTATTTATTTTAACTAGGTACAATAGTTATTAAATAGTTATTAACTATTTAATAACTATCTAGTTAAAATAAAGACAAATTTACCTGTAAACTAAAACCTAACCTAAGTTACAATTACACCTAGCACTACACTACAATTAAATTAATTACCTAAATTAAATACAAGTAATTACAATTAAATAAAATTATCTAAAGTACAAAACCCCCACTAAATTACAGAAAATAATAAAGAAATTACAAGATTTTTAGATTAATTACACCTAATCTAATCCCCCTAACAAAATAAAAAAAGCCCCCACAAAATAAAAAAGCACTACCCTACACTAAATTACAAATAGCCCTTAAAAGGGCCTTTTTTCGGGGCATTGCCCCAAAGTAATCAGCTCTTTTACCTGAAAAAAAAAATTACAAATCCCCCCCAACATTAAAACCCACCACCCACACAACCAACCCTACTCTAAAACCCACCCAATCCCCCCTTAAAAAAAAACTAAAACTAACCCCCTGAAGATCACCTTACCGGGAGACGTCTTCACCCAACCGGGCCGAAGTCTTCATCCAACCATGGCGAAGTGGTCCTCCAGACGGGTATAAGTCTTCATCCAGATGGCATCTTCTATCTTCATCCATCCGGCGCGGAGCGGGTCCATCTTCAAGACATCCGACTCGGAGCATCCTCTTCTTCCGACGGCTAAACACAGAATTACGGTTCCTTTAAATGACGTCATCCAAGATGGCGTCCCTTCAATTCCGATTGGCTGATAGAATTCTATCAGCCAATCAGAATTAAGGTTGAAAAAATCCTATTGGCTGATCCAATCAGCCAATAGGATTGAGCTGTCATTCTATTTGCTGTTCCAATCAGCCAATAGAATGCCAGTTCAATCCTATTGGATGATTGCAGGGGGGATTGGGTGGGTTTTAGAGTAGGGTTGGTTGTGTGGGTGGTGGGTTTTAATGTTGGGGGGATATGTAATTTTTTTTCAGGTAAAAGAGCTGATTACTTTGGGGCAATGCCCTGCAAAAGGCCCTTTTAAGGGCTATTTTGTAATTTAGTGTAGGGTAGGGCTTTTTTTATTTTGGGGGGGCTTTTTATTTTGTTAGGGGGATTAGATTAGGTATAATTAGTATAAAAAATCTTGTAATTTCTTTATTATTTTCTGTAATTTAGTGTTTTTTTTTTTTGTACTTTAGATAATTTTATTTAATTGTAATTAATTGTATTTAATTTAGGTAATTAATTGTAGTGTAGTGTTAGGTGTAATTGTAACTTAGGTTAGGTTTTATTTTACAGGTAAATTTGTCTCTATTTTAACTAGGTAGTTATTAAATAGTTAATAACTATTTAATAACTATTGTACCTAGTTAAAATACAAAGTTGCCTGTAAAATAAAAATAAACCCTAAGCTAGATACAATGTAACTATTAGTTATATTGTAGCTATCTTAGGGTTTATTTTATAGGTAAGTATTTAGCTATAAATAGGAATTATTTAGTTAATTGTATTAATTTTACTTAGATTTATTTAAATTATATTTAAGTTAGGGGGGTTATTGTTAGGGTTAGACTTAGGTTTAGGGGTTAATAACTTTATTATAGTGGTGGCGACGTTGGTTGTGGCAGATTAGGGGTTAATAAATGTAGTTAGGTTGCGGCGACATTGGGGGCGGCAGATTAGGTGTTAATAAATATAATGTAGGTGTCGGCGATGTTGGGGGCAGCAGATTAGGGGTTCATAAGTATAATGTAGGTGGCGGCGGTGTCCAGAGTGGCAGATTAGGGGTTAATAATATAATGTAGGTGGCGGCAATGTTGGGGGCGGCAGATTAGGGGTTAATAAGTGTAAGATTAGGGGTGTTTAGACTCAAGTTCATGTTAGGGTGTTAGGTGTAGACATAACTTGTATTTTCCCATAGGAATCAATGGGGCTGCGTTAGGAGCTAAACGCTGCTTTTTTGCAGGTATTAGGGTTTTTTTTCAGCCGGCTCTCCCCCATTGATTCCTATGGGGAAATCGTGCACGAGCACGTTTTACCAGCTCACCGCTAACGTAAGCAGCGCTGGTATTGAGGTGAGATGTGGAGCAAAATTTTGCTCTACGCTCATTTTTTTGTGTTTAACCCTGGGTTTGTAAAAACCCGTCATACCAGCGATGTCTGTAAGTGAGCGGTGAACATAAACTGCTCGTTAGCACCGCATAGCTTCTAATGCAAAACTCGTAATCTAGCCGTAAGTTTTGCTATCTTTGATACTTTGCTCCAGACCTGATGAATAGAAATCCACAAAAGCTTGTCTTTTTAAACTACGGTGCTGATTCTCTAAAGCTCTCTGAGCTGGTGGGATTCTATAAGAATGCTCCCCAGTCCTTCTATTTCCCTGGTGGAATTCTATAAAGCCACCTTTTACTCTGAAAACAGGGTGTCTCGCTAAGGGGTGTATACTGCATTTTCGTATGGGAGGTGGCGTATACTGCATTGTCGTATGGGAGGGAGATGCATACATTACAAAAGTGCACAATAAAATCCATAATTTAAAATTCATACAAAATAAATAATTGAACCAATCACAAAAAATATGCTTGAAAAAAAATATATTGTTAAAGTGCTTCAAAAATTGTAACAAAATTCTTCACCAAAAATATAAAATTTGTATGTAAATAACAAAGGAATATATCATATTAAATATGCACAGTCACTGGGTGTGGAAAACAAACATAGAAATTTGTACTTACAAGTATAAATATAAAGCGTAATTTTTGTTCTTGCGAAAAATGGGCTGAACATGGGAGTTCCAGGGGAGTATATGAAATAGTCTCTCAAATACCAGTGTAATTCTGTAAAGATTTTTAAATCTCGCTGTTTTTTCTCACAAACTAAAAAATAGCGTGCTTGCCTCAAAACACTCAAAATGCTTACCCAAGGTATTGATCTAGCTCCAGTTTTGATATTTCCTGCCACCGGTTGAATGCAATCCAATTGCAATCATACAAAAAATCATTAATAAGTTCACAAACGTTGCGTTTTTCACTGGAATTATTAACAGGCAACCTGTGCAGTCATAGGAAAAATGGTCTTAAAATATTCTGTATGGTCTCCTGTGTTCAGGAATACCAGAAATGTGTGGGTAGTTTTGATAATAAGAAGACCTTGAATTGCAGCTGTGCATCACAGTTTTGAAAGAGAATTTTTGAAACATTCAGGCAATGGGGCCTATTTAAGAAAGGCCTGTCGGACCTGATCTGACATTGCGGATCATGTCCGACAGACCTCACTGAATGCGGAGAGCAATACGCTCTCCGTATTCAGCATTGCACCAGCAGCTCTTGTGAACTGCTGGTGCAACGTCGCTCCCTGCAGATTCGCGGCCAATCGGCCACTAGCAGGGGGGTGTCAATCAACCCGATCGTATTCGATCTGGTTGAATTGCGGCGATGTCTGTCCGCCTCCTCAGAGCAGGCGGACAGGTTATGGAGCAGCAGTGTTTAGTCTGAAGGCTCGCCAGAAACACGGAGCTTCATAGATAGGCCCAATGGGTCAACTGCTCATTTGGAATGGCATAACTGACGAAAATATGAAAAATGAACAACAATTATATATATATATATGTGTGTGTGTGAATAGACATCCCAGGTAGTGATTTAGGCATTTTGTTTGCATTTCATGACACCACTCAGCCATAAAATATGTGCCAAATACAATAAAAACAGTATGGCTGCCACCAGTTTCTTTCATGCTAGTTCCAGACCAAAAGATCAGGCAGAGAAAGCCTAACACCCTGACATGGTATGTATGTCTGTCTGTGTTTTGTTTAGTTTTGTGTGTTTGTGTGTTTTTTGGGTTTTAAAAAAAACTTGCTTATGCACAACATAAGAACACAGGGGTAGTTTACTGCTTAGAGAGTCATTTATAAAGTAAACACAATATTCATTTAACTTATGGTGAACATTCATGTAACATGGTGATAAAAGTGAACCAGAGAGCTCTGAGTAAGAAATACAAATTAGATAGATATCATCTCACACTATCGTACCCAGAGTTCTCTGGTCCACTTTTATCTCTCCATAAGTTAAATGAATATTGCATTTGCCCAGGAAATATGCATCAATAAACAACAAATTTAACACCTTTTTTTTGTAGTTGTAAGTTCAAAGCAGTTGGGAGTCAAAGTTGCCCTGCTAGCCTTTTGGCTATGGACATCATTGTAGCCTCTGTGTGACATTCATCCTTATGAAATAGATGCTGTGATACAAGACTATTTACCTCTGTACACATTCCCCCCCCCCCTTTGTTTTCTTGTGTTGTGTTCTTGGAGAACAGGGGGCATATTTATTAAAGTGCGAGCGGACATGATACAATGTAGCGTATCATGTCCACTGCACTTCGGTATTTATCATTGCACAAGCAGTTGACCAGAACTGCTTGTGCAATACCGCCCCCTGAAGATTTGCGGCCGGTAGCAGAGGGTGTCAATAAACCCGATCGTATTTGATTAGGTTGATTTCTGTCCGCCGCCTCAGAGCAGGCAAAGTTATGGAGCAGCGGTCTTTAGACTGCTGCTTCATAACTTCTATTCCCGGTGAGCCTGAAGGTTTGCCGGAAACAAGGGGCATCAAGCTCCATTTGGAGCTTGATAATTTGCCCCCCAGGACTTAACTGTCAAGGGCTTGGGAACCTATTTAGTTTGGTGCCAGCAATCATGTCTTTTTGCTGAGGCATCTGAAGTAGAAATGTGCTTTTGTTATGACGCTAATCTTGATCCTTCTGCACAGAGCTCCAAGCGGATGCTATTAGGAGTCCTATCACCGTGAATCGCAGGGACCGCACTAAAAGTGAAGGTCTTTTAGCACAGGCTCAAAAATTTGCCACTTTAAATGCACCCCAGTGCTCTGTGATCAAGGATCGGGATTAGTGCTGCTCTCCAGCGAGCTAAAGGTAAGTATTTAACGCTACAGGTGAATTTTTTCACCTGTAGCAAAGGAACATTTACATTAATTTAACAAAATAGAATGTAAATAATCCACAAATATTCAGTATTTGCTTAATTTAAAACAAAAAAAAAAACAGAAAGGCACAGGCAACAAATATTCAAATACAAATGTTTCACCTGTGCACACCTTTAAATCTGAGGGAACATTCTCCAACTTTGTCACTCAGAGTAGCTGCTGCTACCAAGAAGTCCACAACCAAAAAACACCAGAAGAACAACCATGACTTCCAGCTGTTTAGAAGATCATAACAGCAGGTTTGCTGAGTTGTGAAGCTTATTTCTTGGGCAATAATAATTTAATTTGTGGTGAGAAAAAAGTGAACCGGAGAACTCTGGGTAAGATATGCAAACACTTGCTTTAGTGTGAGGCGATGTATATCTGATTAGCATATGTTACCCAGAATTCTCTTGTTCACTTTTATCTTACCATATTGCTTTTGCCTTCACAAAGTAGCAAACAACTCTATCTTCTGCTGTTGTAAACTCTGACGTTCAAAACAGCTGGAAGTTATGGTTATCCTACTGGCCTTTTGACTGGGAATATGTTGGTGGCTTTAGCAGCAGAGCCCATAGAGAATGGTGATAACTCCTATAAATTGTAGTTATTTGATCCTTTGTTGAGTTCCTCTGCTTAACTCCTTCTCGCTGTTAGGACGTTCCATGCATGTTTGGCTCTACTGAAGCCATAGGCGTTTCCTGAATGGGATCGCGGGCTGGAAGGGGTGCCTAGCGTCATAGGCACTCCCCCCTGACACAATCCCATCATTCAAATCATGCGATTACACCAACAATCGCGTGATTTAAATTTTTACTTATTTGTTCAAGACAAATAAGTACCGTCAGAAAAAGGTTAAGACAGATAAAAGGAAGCTTTCTATGTTATCTGATCTTCTTCTCTTACCCAAATTTTTTTATTTTGTGTCAGCAGCGACAACAGCGAAATTCAGTAGAAAACACATGGATGTTTATGTATGTTGTAAGGTCCTCAGAGCAAAGAACAGTTTTATGTATATGTCTGTCTAAATGGTAGAAGGGATTCAATTCCTTTAGTTTATTATCCCTTTATTTTTCTGAAACAGGGTTAAGCATATAGACTAAATTGTGCCGTGTACTATTCCAGATGGGGCTATAGCTGTTGAGTCAATCAGTAGCAGACATACATGTGTATGCTCCTATCGCTGGCTGTATCCACATTTGGAAAAAATAGGGGTTCTTCAGGTGTGCAACTTTGAGTGTTTAACCCTTTAGGAGTTAAACATATAGTAAAAGAAGGACACTTATTTAAAAAAAAAAAAATAGATCATCTTGTTTTTATACTAGAATGTCTTTTTATTTCTCATAGTGACCCTAATAGTTTGGAATTGATCAAACATTACAACAAAAATAAGCCAAGCTACGAAATCATGTTTTCACATGGCTCTTCTTATTGACAGACAGACAAATAAACACACAGATGAGCCCCATTTAATTAACCCGTGGGAAGACAATGTTTTCAGGCAGGAGACCCATGTGCAAGTGTTAGCGGGAAGTGAAGTAGCATCTGCAGATGAGATATTTTTTATTCTTCATAACAAAACCTCTTTATCTGTGAGGTTATACCATCTTACTGTACCATTGCTTCCATTAGATCTATCTGCTGCCGGAGTTTCCCATTTGTCTATAAATGTCAGTGTTTGTATTACAAATTACTATTAGAATCTTGATCTCCTGCATGATTACTTGCCATACCTGATCCTCATATCCTTTCAAATGATCCTACATAGGACCTCTTGTTCCTGCCTGTCCTTAAGTGCTAGTATGAAATATTAACTTTTTTTTTATCCCCAGAACGTCACACAGTTCCTTGTCAGTAATTCACATTTAATTTCCTTGCATGATCTTTACTGACTTTTAAGGGTTGTCATAAGTTCATTATTTTATAACACACAAAATCTACATTATCACAGATTCCATCATGGTATTGAGTTTCACTGCTTTTTTTTCTTTTTTACAATTATTCTTTCAATGTCGTTGTATATTTTGCTGCTGTTTATACATTTCATGTCATTAAAGAAAAAAAGACAAATTCTCAAATTAAAGGGAAACTAAACCCATTTTTTTTCTTTCATTATTTGGATAGAGCATGCAATTTTAAGCAACTTTCTTATTTACTCCTATTATCAATTTTTCTTCGTTATCTTGGTATCTTTATTTGAAAAAGCAGGAATAAAAGCTTTGGAGCCGGCCCATTTTAGGATCAGAACCTGGGTTGCGCTTGCTGATTGGATGGCTAACTATAGCCACCAATCAGCAAGTCCTATCCAGGGTACTGAACAAAAAATAGAGCGGTTCCAAAGCTTTCATTCCTGCTTTTTCAGAAAAAGATACAAAGAGAACAAAGAAAAATTGATAATTGGAGTAAATTGGAAATTTGCTTAAAATTGTATTGTGACGGATTACTGACTACCCCGACTGGGTAGCTCCGCCAAAGGGTCCTTCCATCACCTGGAACCTGCCGTTATGTAGCAGAGAAGAGTGATTATAGCAGTTCCCACCCAAATAACAAGACAGACTAGCATTCAGGTGAAACAAGAAGTACACTTTATTGGGAAAAACACACAACATTTATACACAAACTGATCTGGATAAGAGCCTTATCAGTCCCCCAAATCTCCCACCATTCCCGCTATACCAGACAGGCTGGCTTCTCAATAATGTCCAATGGCCCCCAGTGTCCAGCAGGACAGGGAGGGTGCATTTGGGGTGATCCCGGGGGAGCGGTGGCATTTCCAGGGTGTCACTGGAAAACCCTTGGCCCCCAGTTACTTCAGTCCAAAAAGCGTACACTGGGAAGACCTCTGGGAAATAGGTATTGAGGGGAAGTCCGAAACCCCCGGTTCCTAAGAGGGCTCACCCCTGTTATTCACCCCACCTCCAGTCCTCCCTGAGAGGTATCAATCCCCAAAACAGCGGAGCTCTAGGACAAGGGGCCGCTGGAGTGACCTGAGGTAAAGGGGACTGGGAATCCAAGCTGCTGTGGCCGGCCGGCAGTTCCATCGGGCCGGCCAGCCGAAGGGTGGTCTGCTGAGTAGGGTTTGGAAACCCCGGTTCCCTATGGAGCTCACCTCCAGCAAATGGCCCACATCTTACCCTCCCCATGGGTTACCAGTCCCCAAAAAAGCAGAGCTCTGGGGCAAGGGGCCTCTGAAGTGGCCAGAGGTAAAGGTCTCCAGAGGATGCTGGGTGCGGCGGCCGGCCGGGAGATCCAGGGGCACGGCTGGCCGGAGAGGGATAGGTCGGTCAGAGACCAGCTCTTTCAAGATCAGGTTCACACACAAATTCTCACAAAAAGGGAAGGTCTGGGGAATCGAGGTGGCTCTAAAGGAGCCCAAAACCACCAAGAAACAAGAGGGGGTAAGGTAGTAGGGGGTAAAGGTTTAACCTTTGCAATCCGGTATCCGTGACATGCATACTCTATCTGAATCATGAAAGAAAAAAATTGGGTGTACTATCCCTTTAAGTTTAGTATTCTTTATTATTTTGTTTAAAGTAACATTATACCACTAAAATTAATTTTGTTTCTTTTGCATAAAACATGTTACAACATTTGATCAGATTCATAAGACCTTATAAAGAGTTTTAGTTCCCCATGTATGCACGTGAAAAGTTGCGTAAATCGCTTGTCCGGAAGAAACAGTTACACTAAACTGCACTATTAACTCCTAAACCACCACCCCCGCATCACAAACTACCTCTGTATACTATTAACCCCTAAACCGCCACACCCCCACATCGCAAAGTAACTTTCTACACTATTGACCCCTAAACCCCACACACCCCATCGCAAAATCAAATCAACCAATAGAAAAAGCTTTCATTCTATTGGCTGATTTGAATTTGAACATGAACATCAGCCAATAGGAATACAAGATATGAATATAGATGAAGACCACCACCTTGATGAAGATAAGAAGATGGAGCACCGTCGGGATAAAGATCAAAAGATGGATGAAGGTGGAGTGCTGCTGCCGATTCATCTTTGGTAAGTACCATCTTTGGGGTTTAGTGTTAGGTTTTTAAGTTTAATGGATTTTTCATGGGCAGCAAAAGAGCTAACAAAATACCCTTTTAAAGGCAATGCCCAGCAAATTGCCCTTTTAAGGGCACTTTTTAGAGTAGATTTTTGTTGGTGGGTGGGGTGTTAATGTTAGTAGGTTGTTTTGTTTTTTTTTTCACAAAAAGAGCTGATTCACTATAGATATTTTTCTTTTTTTGGTGGTGGGTTTTTTAGTGGGGTTTTAGAATAGGCATAACTCTTTTTTTATTTTTTTGGTAATTTGATTTTTTTTTTTAAAGTTAATTTTTTTTTATTTTGTGTACTATGTTTTATTTATTTTAAGTAATGCTAGGTTTTTTATTTTGTGCAGAAGTCGAGAGGTGTTAGCATACGAGCGAGATCAGTAATTACCGCTCCACTCGTAATCTAGCACATAGCTGGGTGCAGAAACTCCATACTGGAGTGAGGAAGAGGATTCCTTTTTTGAACTGGCAGACATCTTCATCCAGGCGGCATCTTCTATCTTCATCCTTCCGGAGCAGAGCCATCTTCTATCCATCCAACACGGAGCCATCCTCTTCTTCTGATGTCCTAAGGCCGAATGAAGGTTCCTTTAAATGACGTCATCCAAGATGGCGTCCCTCGAATTCCGATTGGCTGATAGGATTCTATCAGCCAATTGGAATTAAGGTAGGAAAAATCCGATTGGTTTATTGAATCAGCCAATCGGATTGAAGTTCAATCCGATTGGCTGATTGGATGAGCCAATAGAATTGTAATTGTAATGTAGAGCTGATTACTTTGTAATTTAGTTTAGGGTAGGGAATTTTATTATTTTGGGGGCTTTTTACTTTATTAGGGGGCTTAGATTATGTGTAATTAGATTAAAATTCTTGTAATATTTTTTTATTTTTTGTAATGTAGTGGGTTTTTTTGTACTATAGTTTAGTTTATTTAATTGTATTTTAGTTTAGATCATTGTAGTTAAATTATTAAATTAATTTATTGATAGTGTAGTGTTAGGTGTATTTGTAACTTAGGTTAGGATTTATTTTACAGGTAATTTTGTAATTATTTTAACTAGGTAGCTATTAAATAGTTATTAACTATTTAATAGCTATTGCACCTAGTTAAAATAAATCCTGAGATAGATACAATATAACTATTAGTTATATTGTAGCTATATTAGAGTTTATTTTATAGGTAAGTATTTAGTTTTAAATAGGAATAATTTATTTAATTATAGTAAATTTATTTTGTTTTATTTAAATTATATTTAACTTAGGGGGGTGTTAGAGTTAGACTTAGGTTTAGGGTTTAATAACTTTATTATAGTAGCGGCGACATTGGGGGCGGCAGATTAGTGGTTAATAATTGTATGTAGGTGGCGGCGACATTGGGGGGCAGATTAGGGGTTAATAAAATTTATTATAGTGTTTGCGAGGAGGGAGTGCGGCGGTTTAGGGGTTAATACATTTATTATAGTGGCGGCGTTGTCCGGTCGGCAAATTAGGGGTTAATAAGTGTAGTTAGGTTGTGGCGACGTTGGGGGGGGCAGATTAGGGGTTAATAAATATAATATAGGTTGCGGCGATTTTGGGGGCAGCAGATTAAGGGTTCATAGGGATAACGTAGGTGGCGGCGATGTCCGGTCGGCAGATTAGGGGTTAAATAATTTTATTATAGTGTTTGCGATGTGGGGGGGCCTCGGTTTAGGGGTTCATAGGTAGTTTATGGGTGTTAGTGTACTTTGTAGCACTGTAGTTAAGAGCTTTCTGTTCCGGCGTTAGCCCATAAAACTCTTAAATACTGACTTTTTTATGCGGTTGGAGTCTTGGAGGTAGAGGCTCTACCGCTCACTTCTTCCAAGACTCATAATACCAGCATTAGGCAAATCCCATTAAAAAGATAGGATACGCAATTGACGTAAGGGGATTTGCGGTAGCCTCGAGTTGGGGAAGAAAAGTGAGCGGTAGACCTGTACCTGCCAAACTCGTAATACCAGCGTTAGATAAAAAGCAGCGTTAGGACCCCTTAACGCTGCTTTTTAAGGCTAACACAGAACTCGTAATCTCGCCGTAAATGTTTAAGATTTAAATTGCAGGAAAAATAAATAATCAACCTGCACTACATTTTTGTGTATGCATAATTAAACATAAGAGAAATTATCAATATTAATTTGGGGTTTTCTGTCACTTACAGGGACTATACCTCTAAATCAAACCCTTCAGCATTCAGAAGGGTTACAACAAACAATTATTTATGCTAATTAGGTGCATCTGCATTTTTACAGAAGTGTCAGATTAAATTGATACAACAGAAAAGTGAGTTTGGGGAACCCCAAAGGCAACCGATCCGAAAGTATCTTTATATCTAATTCCAGCTGCAGCTGAGTGTATTTAATAATTAAATTGTTAGAAAGAGAATCAAGATCACTAAAATTATTACAGTATGTGACAAACAAGAACGATTGTTGACAATTGCCTCCAAGAATCTGTGAGTGGCACCGAAATATTAATATTATAGAGAGAGCTATCGCTGTGTCATCCACATCTGCATATCTAAATACCCAGCAGGCACAATTAATAAAACTCTTGAGATTTTTGCAGCATTAAAAACTAAAGCAAACAAATAAATAAATAAAAAATCAAATAATATCTTGAGTACACAGACTACAGTTTTCACTGACCAAACTGTTATATCTGGTTACAAAGGTTATTTGTTTATTTATTTAGGGATTTATTTATTGTTTGGGTTTTTTTCTCAGTAAGTACGTGTTCAGGTTCCCCCCCAAGCAAAAATCACCCTGTTTTCTGCCAACCATGCAGAAAATTGACAGTTATAAATGCCAAGTCAACCATGAAATTCAGAGCGGTGGAAAAACAGAGGGAGAGGCGCAGTATTATCGAACTTTGTGTTCTCTGTCATTGCTTCACGTGAAAAGCCAAAAAGAAAATACCCTTTTGTTTCTGCAATAAATAATACATAGAACTGTATGTTCTGCATGACATTATGTTCACTAATAAAGTGCTGGGATATTGAGTTACCCATCTTGATGGACAATCAAAACGAGTGTGACCTGAAATTAATATTATTGTTAGTTTCTGTTTTCTTAAAGAGACATAAATGTGAAAAAAAGTCTTATATGTGAGCATTTTATTATTGCACAACTGCTTGCCTCGAAGTATGGGCTTAAATGGATTGTTTTCCCCATGATTCAGAGAGATTGTAACATTTTAAACAAGTTTCCAATTTACTTCTAGTATTAATTTTGCTTTATTCTCTTGTAATCCTTTTTTGAAGGCGCAACAATGCACTACTGGGAGCTAGCTGAGCTTGTTTGTAAGCCAATGACAAGAGCTATATATGTGCAGACATCAATCAGCAGCTAGCTCTCAGTTCCTGAGCCTACCTAGGTAGCTTCTCAGTAA
The DNA here is from genome assembly GCF_027579735.1 of Bombina bombina. Lineage (NCBI taxonomy): Eukaryota > Metazoa > Chordata > Amphibia > Anura > Bombinatoridae > Bombina > Bombina bombina. The sequence continues at coordinate 32,888,975 of NC_069507.1, read as the reverse complement.
AGGATACCAAAAGAACAAAGCAATTTAAATACTAGGGGGCCGATTTATTAAAGCGTGGACGGACATGATACGATGTAGCATATCATGTCCACCGCACAACGATAAATGTCGACAGCATAATCTGTCGGAATTTATCATTGCACAAGCAGTGTTTGTGAACTGCTTGTGCAATGCCGCCCCCTGAAGATTCGTGGCCAATCGGCCGCTAGCAGGGGGTGTTAATCAGCCGATCGTATAGGATTGGGCGGATTGATGTCTGGAGCCTCAGAGCAGGCGGATAATTTAAGGAGCAGCGGTCTGTAGACCGCTGCTTCATAACTGCTGTTTCCTGAAAGCTCGCACGGAAACAGGGGCATCAAGCTCCATTCAGAGCTTGATCATTCGGCTCCTAGAAGTCAATTGGAAAATTGTTTATAATTGTATGCTCTATCTGATTCCTGAAAGAAAACTTAGGGGTTTTATGTCCTTTAAACCCCTGTAAAGATACTGCTGTAACTGTTTTTTTAATAGCCAACAATATGTGCATCATTTTGCTCTATATTATCTTATCACCTCTGCTGAGATTAGGGACAGATATGTAGCATAGTTATGCTTGTGAAGTTTGCAGTGTGCACTTCCAGTTCTCAGAATTAAAAAAACACAAGTTTTATAGTTAAATATTACAAAGTTTTGTTTAGTACACATAATAAAAATTTTTAGATCACAATCTCAGTGTTTCTTGTGCTTTTAATGATAGAATTAGTGCTGCCCTAGGCACTAGGAAAACTCTTCCTCCCGAACCATCTCCAACAATAAGAGCTGAATTCGTGATTTTAAAATAAAAGTAAAGATAAAATAAAACCTTAATTATCCGAATGGAGGATACAATTTTACACCACTTTCCAATTCACTTGTATTATCTAATTTGCTTCATTCACTTGGTATCCTTTGTTGAAAAGCATACCTAGGTAGACTTGGGAGCAGCAATTCACTACCGGGAGCTAGCTGCTTATTGGTGCCTGCACAGGTATGCCTCTTTTTTATTGGTTCACCCGATGTGTTCAGCTAGCACCCAGTAGTGCATTTCTGCTCCTTCAACAAAAGATACCAAAATAATTAAGCAAGTTTCATAACAGAAATAAATTGTAAAATGTGTTTAAATGATATGCTCTATCTCAGGGGTTGCCAACCTTTCGGACCTCAGGGATAACTAAACTCACAATTTTGAATCCCGTGGACCACTAACATGAATTTTTTTTAAATGTACAACCCTCTATAATGTGTGTGTGTGTATATATATATATATATATATATATAAATAAATAAATACACACACAGAGAAGTACACTCACAAGAACGAACAACTGGCTCAATACTATTGTTAGCCTGTTCTATGGCGATTTACCACCTGGGTGCAGCTTCTTTTAGCCCAGTAATGCTTTCCACAGAGAAGAACTTTCCTGTAGTATATCAGTCTGATCCTGCCTATTACGGTCAGTCCAGCGCCAAAATACCAAGCAATTCCTCTCTTAACAAGAAACACAGCAACACCAGACGATCGTTTCTGCCTTCATTGGGCCTCGTCATTGAGGTGTAGCCATATTCCTCTAAGCACACCGAGCAAGGAGTCCACATCTGGTTTCCCCTTTTTCCCATAAGGAGACTAAATACACACAGAGAGAAGCACACTCACAGGAACGAACAACTGGCTCAGTACTATTGTTAGCCTGTTCTATGGCGATTTGCCACCTGGGTGCAGCTTCTTTTAACCCATAGAACAGGTTAACAATAGTATTGAGCCAGTTGTTCGTTCCTGTGAGTGTGCTTCTCTCTGTGTGTATTTAGTCTCCCTATGGGAAAAAGGGGAAACCAGACGTAGACTCCTTGCTCAGTGTGCTTAGAGGAATATGGCTACACCTCACTGACGAGGCCCAATGAAGGCGGAAATGATCATCTGGGTTTGCTGTGTTCCTTGTTCATAGAGGAATTGCCTGGTATTTAGGCGCTGGACTGACCGTAATAGGCAGGATCAGACTGATATACTACAGGAAAGTTCTACTCTGTGAAAAGCTTTACTGGGCTAAAAGATGCTGCACCCAGGTGGTAAATTGCCATAGAACAGGCTAACAATAGTATTGAGCCAGTTGTTTGCTCCTGTGAGTGTGCTTCTCTGTGTGTGTGTGAATATATATATACACACACACACACACCTACTGTACATAACTAGTATAACCATAGCTAAGTTTACATTATGTATATACACATTTTTAAGAATTATTTTTTGGAATTAACTATTTGAATAACAGAACTGAGAGAAACTTCCAAATGACAGATGAAGGGTGAGTGCCAACTTGTGAGCTGGAAACAGAGAGGCAGAAAATGGGAAAGAAAGAATAATGTTCAAAAGGACCACAATACTTCTAAGTTACCTCCCCAGTTAGGAATTATTCAAAACTACTTATGATCATGGACAGACATCGGAGTCATAAATTAAGTTTATATCAGAAAGCTCTCAATATGGATGTGAGCTAACCACGACTGATGTTACTGGCAATTACTATAATACTGGTGGGGTATGGCTAGGCTGACCATATTGCCGCTTTAAGAAGGAACACATATGAAAAATACACATGTCAGGGTTCTTATACAAAACATTTCTTTAAACAGCCCTAAAAACAGCCCTGACATATGTATTTTTCATATGTGTCCCTTTTTAAAGCGGCAATATGGTCACCCTAGATATGGCTGATCTGGTGGATGGCAATTACTGGAATTCAGGTGGAATAAAATTTTTAGAATGAAAAATAATTCATATTTAATAAAAAAAAGAAGATGGGGAGGAAGACAAACAGTGATGTAAGTCCATCTGAAGGAATTAGGAAAACTACTACAAAGAGACAGGTAAAAGGGAAGAAAATAAATTAAATATAAGAGAGAATTTTTTTTTTAAGAATTTCTTTTTTTATATACTTTAATTCCACTATTTCAAGCCAAGACTATACCAACCCCTGCTGGCTTTAGAATGGAAGCATCTTCCTCTGAGCAGCTCGCCAGACGAGAGGCGTTAAAAATACAATCTAGCTACGCAAGTTGTGCAGTACTACACAACGTGCGTAGGGAGATTGTAATTTAATTCCTCCTCCGTTGGTTTTCACTGATAGCCAGGCACTGTAGGGAGTTGCGACGGACCACTGGTTGGCGACCGCTGCTCTATCTGAATCATGACATAAATAATTTCCCTAAATTGTTCTGTCAATTAGAGGCTGAAATTATGCATGTATAGCCAGTTCTAACTGTATTACATATAAATGTTTTTAGTGGTTGCTGTCAACAGAAAGTGAGAGGGTTAATCTGGCTTTGGCAGCAAGTCATTTTAGCTAGTGGATTACTCTAATCATCTCACTGGGCTTCTGATGAATCAAGGCCAATAGCTATAAATATAATGTACATTTTTTAAATGTACCATTAACAATAGTCTCAGAACATTCACATCATACCTTACATCTATAATATTTAATGGGATAAGGTAGAAAATCTCCAGCCGGACTGAGGTCTGGTTTATTTCTTTAACTTCACAAATAAAGATAAATTAGTTTGTTAGGCAATTTCTCGGCTGGCAGTGGTTTTGCTACTGAACAATATCCAGACACAGGTTCATTTCTGTTCTTTAATTACTTAGAAAAGTCAGAGAAAAGATCCTATCCTTGTAATTGAACTCCACAAAGGAAGCTGGATGCTGATACATTAAGTAAATCAGCAAACAAAATTCCATCACGGATTTTGAGACCACAAAGGCTTTTTCTGTGTTATTATTTACTCTTTTTTGGCTGGTTAAAGGGGCATTAAACACTTTGAGATAGTAATAAAAAATTATAAATCTTATATATAAAAACAACTCTACAATATACTTCCATTATTTATTTGTTCCCTTTTCCTGTAATTTCATTCCGAAATTATGAACATTTCAGTTCCTGTTAAAATTGGAAGTGCGAAACGCTGTTATATTACACACAGCCATTGGCTGCAGACTCTAGTGACCTTTTTATAACTGTCTCTAACCTAAGTTACAAATCGTGGTGGTGATTAGCGCTTATAAAATTAACCAGAGATCGGAACTCTGGTTAATTTTTAAATCTGCCCCAAATGGCCCCAAAATACTGTCTAGTTTATTAAAAAATAAAGCTGGCAGCATCTTTATTTTTTTAATAATAGTACTTCACTACTTGGTGGGAGTGGGGTTGTTAGAAATAAAAACGTCACTGAAAAGTATCTTTACATTGCGGTCTATGGGAACTGTGTGTTCCCAGTAAATATATATGTAAATGCTTATATACATATATATTTTTATGTTAATATGTGTATATACACATATTAACACATAAATATACAGTATATGTATATCAGCATATACATATATATATTTGATTGCTGCCATCGCTGCGTGACTTACCCCCTTCACTGGCGCTGAAGTTCTGATGCCGTCTGTGATGGCATCAGAATGAGGCTCCCATAGGAGCCTATGGAGGTCGCGTTCACATTGCGGTTAACTTGTGATAAAATCGCACATTATCGTGCACTGGTATTACAAAGTGGAGTGCTAATATCACTTTCATTAAAGTGATATACAGCGATCCACTTGTAATCTAGCACTTAGTTTGTTTACAGGTGTTTTGTGGCATTGAAATGTATCATTGCCGTAGGATGCCACCTTGCCACAAGTCAGCTCATAAAATGTCAGTCCTACTAGGTCTGCCTTGGTCAACCATAAGTACTATTATTGTAAAGTGCAAGTGTCTAGGAGCAACAGCCCAGCCACGTAGCGGTAGTCCACACAAACTCACAGTGGTGCAGACCTGACATCTGTGGCATCTCTCACTACAGAGTTTCAGACTTCCTCTAGAAGCAACATCAGCACAAGAACTATGTGTTGGGAGATTTGTGGCCATATTGGATATTTCCAAGAGTGCAGCTAGTACTGTCACAGCAAACGAACCACTGATCAGCCCAATAAGGAAAATAAATCCTAGCGTTCCTGGACTGGAATTGAGAAACACTGCATTAGAGAATTTATTAATATAGATGTATATCCCTTTATATTAAATGTCACAATGTTACATGACTATCTGGCAGTCTGATGAAATTATCTTAGTGTAGTAGGAATAGGCTACCTACCAGAATACATAGTGCCTGCTGTAAAGTTTGTTGGAGGAGGGATAATGGTCTGGGACTGTTTCTCAGGTTTTGGCTGGGCCTCTTAATTCCAGCGAAGGGTCATCATAATGCTACAAGATACAAAGACATTTTAGACAAATGGGTGCTTCCAACTTTGTTGTAACAGTTTGGGGAAGGCTCTTTTCTGTTCCAGCACGACAGTGCCCCTGTGAACAAAGAGAGGTCCATGATGGCATGTTTTGAAGAGTTTTGTGTGGGAGAACAAGAGTGGCTTGCACAGACTCTTAACTTCAACCCCACTGAACATTTGGGATCATTTGAAATGCCAATTGCAAGCCAGACCTTCTCATCCAACATTAGAACCTGAGTTTACAAATGCCATTTTGGCTGAATGCGCACATGGTCCCACAGACACGCTCCAAAATCTTGTGGAAAACCTTCTGAGAAAAATGGTAGCTGTTTTTGTCTCAAAGGGACGGCCAGCTCCATATTAATGCCCATGGTTTTGGAAGGGGATGCCCAACCAGCTCATATAGGTTTGATGGTCAGATGTTCAACTGCTTTTGGCCATATTGGATATTTCCAAGAGTGCAGCTTGTACTGTCACAGCAAATAAACCACTGAATAGTCCAATAAGGAAAATACAGCATTCATGGACTGGAATTGACAAGCACTGTATTAGAGTATTTATTAATCTAGATGTATATCCCTTTATACTAAGGGGCATATTTATCAAGCTCCGTATGGAGTTTGATGCCCCATGATTCTAAAGACCGCTGCTCCATAACCTGTCCGCGTGCTCTGAGGCGGCGGTGGACAGAAATCGACAGGGTGATTGACAAATCTGCAGGGGGTGGTATTGCACCTGCAGTTCACAAGAACTGCTGGTGCAATGATAAATGCCGACATGTCCGCTCGCACCATAATAAATATGCCCCTAAATGTTACATGTAAAACAGATTTCCAACATTCTGAGCAGATATAGTCAAATATAATCAAATGTTTCATATCTTTCATTTAAATGTTAATTCTGCCAGAGTTCCATGGAATCAGAGCCTTCAATAAAAGTCTTTGATAATTACCTTTCAAATGTAAACCCTCTAAGGAGAAGAGACCTCTAATCCATTGTCAGTCTGCTTATCCCTGTCTTGTCTTTTTATTTTGTACTTCCTGAGTCTATTTGAGGCTGCAAATAATGATGACAGGAATATGTTTGCATTCTTGAAGTTCAAATATACTTTTAATGTAAGTTAAAGCGACATTCCCTGAATGCGGAATCACTTAAAAAATGCATCATATCTATAAAAATCTAACTATAAAACATCACATAAACATCTCAATATATTAAAAAGAAGATATTTTGCCACATAATTTCCTCAGTAGCCACATTCTATTGTAAAGGGACTTTAAGCAACGCTTGTCCTGGGAATTTAATAGAGTGTACACCTGGCAAGTGCAGCACAGTCACTTTATTTCCCACCTCAGTTTAAGGCAGTTTTCCAGGAAATCTCATAAGATAATAGATATAGTAAATCCCACAAGATCTTAGTAAAGCAAAGTGTGAACACAGCAATGATAATGTTCACTGCCTGTTTTTTTTCACCATGTAGATGACAGTAAAAAGAGTGATTGAAGGATAATTGCTCCAACAGCACTTACTCTGGTGAGCTGAAGATATTTTGAGTGAAAATAACAATTTCTTTAAATAAAGATGGGAAAAATGTCCCTTCAAGATCCTTATTTTACAATGTGTTTTATTTATTTGTGAAATTGACAAAGGACCTTACAGGCCTGGGAAGGCAGCTTTAATGGATATAGTACAACAATACAATTAGAATAGAGAAACTTTTAACCAAAGAATGCAATTTACTTAGCTGCTACTGACTTCTCCGGATTATCTCCTGCAGATCTACTGCCGCCACGACTTGTCTTGTGTTAACTTAGATCTGTACGTATCTTGGGTCTCTAACTTATCTTCTGCAGAACTACTGCCGCCACGACTTGTCTTGTGTTAACTTAGATCTGTACGTATCTTGGGTCTCTAACTTATCTTCTGCAGAACTACTGCCGCCGCGGCTTGTCTTGTGTTAACTTAGATCTGTACGTAACTTGGGTCTGTAACGTATCTTCTGCAGAACTACTGCCGCCGCGGCTTGTCTTGTGTTAACTTAGATCTGTACGTATCTTGGGTCTGTAACGTATCTTCTGCAGAACTACTGCCGCCACGGCTTGTCTTGTGTTAACTTAGATCTGTACGTATCTTGGGTCTGTAACTTATCTTCTGCAGAACTACTGCCGCCGCGGCTTGTCTTGTGTTAACTTAGATCTGCACGTATCTTGGGTCTGTAACGTATCTTCTGCAGAACTACTGCCGCCACGGCTTGTCTTGTGTTAACTTAGATCTGTACGTATCTTGGGTCTCTAACTTATCTTCTGCAGAACTACTGCCACCGCGGCTTGTCTTGTGTTAACTTAGATCTGTACGTATCTTGGGTCTGTAACGTATCTTCTGCAGAACTACTACCACCGCGGCTTGTCTTGTGTTAACTTAGATCTGTACGTATCTTGGGTCGGTAACGTATCTTCTGCAGAACTACTGCTGCCGCGACTTGTCTTGTGTTAGCTTAGATCTGTACTTATCTTGGGTCTGTAACTTATCTTCTGCAGATCTACTGCCGCCGCGGCTTGTTTTGTGTTAACTTAGATCTGTACGTATCTTGGGTCTGTAACTTATCTTCTGCAGAACTACTGCCGCCGCGGCTTGTCTTGTGTTAACTTAGATCTGTACGAATCTTGGGTCTCTAACTTATCTTCTGCAGAACTACTGCTGCTGCGGCTTGTCTTGTATTAACTTAGATCTGTATGTATCTTGGGTCTGTAACTTATCTTCCGCAGAACTACTGCCGCCGCGGCTTGTTTTGTGTTAACTTAGATCTGTAACGTATCTTGGGTCTGTAACTTATCTTCTGCAGATCTACTGCCACTGCGGCTTGTCTTGTGTTAACTTAGATCTGTACGTATCTTGGGTCTGTAACTTATCTTCTGCAGAACTACTGCCGCCGCGACTTGTCTTGTGTTAATTTAGATCTGTACGTATCTTGGGTCTGTAACTTATCTTCTGCAGATCTACTGCCACTGCGGCTTGTCTTGTGTTAACTTAGATCTGTACGTATCTTGGGTCTGTAACTTATCTTCTGCAGAACTACTGCCGCAGCGGCTTGTCTTGTGTTAACTTAGATCTGTACGTATCTTGGGTCTCTAACTTATCTTCTGCAGAACTACTGCTGCTGCGGCTTGTCTTGTGTTAATTTAGATCTGTACGTATCTTGGGTCTGTAACTTATCTTCTGCAGATCTACTGCCACTGCGGCTTGTCTTATGTTAACTTAGATCTGTACGTATCTTGGGTCTGTAACTTATCTTCTGCAGAACTACTGCCACTGCGGCTTGTCTTGTGTTAACTTAGATCTGTACGTATCTTGGGTCTGTAACTTATCTCCTGCAGAACTACTGCCGCCGCAGTTTGTCTTGTGTTAACTTAGATCTGTACATATCTTGGGTCTGTAACTTATCTCCTGCAGAACTACTGCTGCTGCGGCTTGTTTTGTGTTAACTTAGATCTGTACGTATCTTGGGTCTGTAACTTATCTTCTGCAGAACTACTGCCGCTGCGGCTTGTCTTGTGTTAATTTAGATCTGTACGTATCTTGGGTCTGTAACGTATCTTCTGCAGAACTACTGCCGCAGCGGCTTGTCTTGTGTTAACTTAGATCTGTACGTATCTTGGGTCTGTAACTTATCTTCTGCAGAACTACTGCCGCCGCGGCTTGTCTTGTGTTAACTTAGATCTGTACGTAACTTGGGTCTGTAACGTATCTTCTGCAGAACTACTGCCGCCGCGGCTTGTCTTGTGTTAACTTAGATCTGTACGTATCTTGGGTCTGTAACGTATCTTCTGCAGAACTACTACTGCTGCAGCTTGTCTTATGTTAACTTAGATCTGTACGTATCTTGGGTCTGTAACGTATCTTCTGCAGAACTACTGCCGCAGCTTGTCTTATGTTAACTTAGATCTGTACGTATCTTGGGTCTGTAATGTATCTTCTGCAGAACTACTGCCGCAGCGGCTTGTCTTGTGTTAACTTAAATCTGTATGTATCTTGGGTCTGTAACTTATCTTCTGCAGAACTACTGCCGCTGCGGCTTGTCTTGTGTTAACTTAGATCTGTACTTATCTTGGGTCTGTAACTTATCTTCTGCAGAACTACTGCCGCCGCAGTTTGTCTTGTGTTAACTTAGATCTGTACGTATCTTGGGTCTGTAACTTATCTTCTGCAGAATTTGTTACAGTAACTACCTTTTTACCATATACTAGCATGGTCAGGATGTTTCACTTACACCTCTGCTCTTAGTGTACACCAGCCATACAAAGTCTCGTCTTGAGATTATGGGGTCAATTTATGAAGCTCCATATGGAGCTTGATGCCCCTGTTTCCGCTAGAGCCTTCAGGCTCGCTGGAAACAGAGGCTATGAAGCAGCGGTCTAAAGACTACTGCTCCATAACTTTTCCGTCTGCTCTGAGGCCGCGGACAGAAATCAACCCAATCGAATACAATCGGGTTGATTGACACCCCTGCTAGCAGCCGATTGGTCACAAATCTGCAGGGGGGGGCATTGCCCCAGCAGTTCACAAGAACTACTGGTGCAATGATAAATGCCAACAGCGTATGCTGTCTGCATTTATCAATGTGCAGCAGACATGATATGCTACATCATGTCATGTCCACTCATACTTACATAAATATACCCTTTGTCTCCTTATTTCAAAGCTGACAAGTATGGGCTCCATTTATCAAAGCCCAAGATCATAGAAAGCGGGCAGCAATACTCTGCCACATTTAACATTGCACAAGTGTCTCATGCTTTCCCAATGGCACAAGAGTAGGGGCTGTCAATCACCCCAGCAAACACGTCTGAGGTGAGTGTTATCTGCCAGCTAAGAGCTAGCATATAGGTTCAGAAGCAGAGGTCTGATGACCTCTGCTTTATAGCTATTGACTGCAGGCTCGCTCATATGAGCCTGCAGAGAAGGGCCCCCAAAGCTGTATACGCAGCTTTAAATATAGAGCGCTATGTCTCATTTTTCCTTTGTTTTATAGAGGGAGTTTTCTCCATTTTAATACATTTATTCTACAATGTTTTGAAGATGTTTTTGTATCCTTCACAGTTAAACTTGTTCAATGCGCTGGTTACGAGCAAGATGCATCCATTGATTGTAATGAAAATTATCTCACAAGATATTAGTTTCACAATACATTCCAGTAATAAAGGAACAATTACATTTCTGTAAAACTTTTCTAATTTACATTAATTAACACTAATTTGTTTTATTAAAGTCCCTATTAGCACAAAATATTTTAATTTCCTATATTTTGTTATTTAATTTTTTAAGCAGTGGTTGGTATTGTAGATATGTTGTGATTCAAAAAATGTAAAGGACTGAAAAACAACATAGCATCTCTAATTCCTATTGGATGATTCAAATTTTTCAGCCAATAGGAATGCAAGGGATGCCATCTTGGATCGCGTCCCTTGCATTGAAGATTCAGTGTACTGCTGCGACTGCATGCTCTGCGCCGGATGTCTTCAGTATGGACCCGGTCCGCGTCTCCGGGATCAAGATAGAAGATGCCGTCTGGATGAAGATTGAAGAGGCCGTCTGGATGAAGACTTCTCGCTGCTTGGATCAGGACTTCGCTGCTTAGATGAAGACTTCTTGCCGCCTGGATCAGGACTTCAGCTCCAGGATGAAGATCGTTCAAGCAGGATTTCAAAAACTATAAGTGGATCGTCAGGGGGTTAGTGTTAGGCTTTTTTAAGGTTTTTTTTTTAGTTTAGGGTCTGGACAGTAAAAGAGCTAAATGCCCTTTGAAGGGCAATGCCCATACAAATACCCTTTTCAGGACAATGGGTAGCTTAGGGGTTTTTTTTAATTAGTTTTTTATTTAGGGGGGTTGGTTGGGTGGTGAGTTTTACTGTTGGGGGTGTATTTTTTTTTTTACAGGTAAAAGAGCTGATATCTTTGGGGCAATGCCCCACAAAAGGCCCTTTTAAGGGCCATTGGTAGTTTATTGTAGGCTAGGGTTTTTTTTTATTTTGGGTGGGTTATTTTTATTTTGATAGAGCTATTACATTAGGTGTAATTCTTTTTTATTTTTTTATTTTGGATAATTTTGTTTGTTATTTTCCGTAATTTAGTAATTTTTTTGTAACAGTATTTTTTTGTTTTTCTATTTAGATACTTTGTAATTTTTAGAGTAGTGTTAGGATTTTTTTAATGTGTAGTTTAGTTTAATTTAATTGGTAGTTAGTTTAATTTTAGTTTAATTATTATACTAGCTTAATTGGTAGTTTAAACTTAGTTTTTTTCATTTGACAGGTAAGTTTTAATTAAATTTAAGCTAGGGAAATTGTAATTTTAATATAAAGTAAAGGGGTTGTTAGGTTTAGGGGGATTTATTGTTTAATTTAGTTTATTTCAATGTGGGGGGCTTTTAGTTTAGGGGTTAATAGTTTAGTATATTTCATTGTGGGGGCTTGCGGTTTAGGGGTTAATAGGTTTAGTATAGTGGCGGTGATGTAGGGCTTAATAACTTTAGTATAGTGGGGGCGATGTGGGCGGATGGCAGATTAGGGGCTAATAATATTTAAATAGTGTTTGCGATACGGGAGGACAGCGGTTTAGGGGTTGATAAGTTTATTATAGTGGTGACAATGTCGGGGAGCGGCGGAATAGGGGTTAATAATTTTTTTAAGTGGCGGCAATGTCAGGAGCGGCAGATTAGGGGTTAATATATTTCATTTAGTGTTTGTGATGCGGGAGGGCCTTGGTTTAGGAGTTAATAGGTAGTTTATGGGTGTTAGTGTACTTTGTAACAGTTTAGTTATGAGTTTTATGTTACAACTTTGTTACAACTAGTAATACCGGCGCTATGGGAATCCCATTAAAAAATGTAATTTTTAGGAGTGCGGTACTGACGTTGCGTTACAGGCTAAAAGTCTTGTTGTACACCTATACTGACAAGAGTTGTAATGGCTGCGTTAGGGAAAATGATGCGTTATGGGCCACAACGCTGCTATTTTACTTATAACGCAAAACTTGTAATCTAGGTGTATATGAATAAGAAAATACAATTTTGGGGCTTCATGTCCCTTTAAGACTTTTCTCAGATATGCATTAAACATTTCTATTGAGATTTTATTGAAACTTCAAAATTGCCTGAATATTTCTGCTTAGTGTTTCCATGGTGAGACTATTATTAGACAGACTGAGTCTTCGAGGTGAAATTTAGTGTTCCAATTCATGACTGTTTAAATAGCAATAAAAATAAACTGCATTAAATGAAAATGAAGTGTTTTTCTTTAATAGGTCTAATTTATTTTAAGAGATGTGCTATACAACATTACTCAGATCCCACTCCTATCAATAAAAAAAAAGAAAAAAAGAATATAGTTTCCCCCAAATTATACCTTTGAGGGCAAAAATGATATTTTAATATAACACATTTCCCAAAACCCAGTGGAGACGGACAGAAAGTCTAGTGTGTGAAACTGAAAACGTAAAAAAAAAAAATCAAAGCCGTCTTAATTAGTAGAAATCTGAACCTCTCCTCTCAATAATACTGTTAATTTCCAATATGTTTATTTAAATGTGGCTGCAGCATAACCAAGAAACACGTTTTAACAGCCCAGTCTCATATTTGTCAATCTTTGCCATATAATCAATTTGAAATGGAAACTGATTTTTTCAGATCCGGGAAAGCAGTTATTGAATATTCACTATGAAGCACCAATTGAACGACAGTTACATACTTAATGAGGATTTTATTTTATGCGCCAATGGAAAAACAAGACAACAGAATTAAAGCGTTACGTTGACTAATTATTATTGTATAATGTGCTTGAGATTTCTAATTTTCAGATGGGGCTAAATTGACTTAGAAACTATCTTCTACAAATGCTTGTTTTTCTATTTCATCCGAGTGTTTGTCAATAGAATTGCGTGTGCTAGAACAACTCGTTTTACAGCAGTTATTTATTTCAATACATTTGGTGTTTCTGTTATCTACAGAAGTTCAGCTTCAGGTTTTTGTGTTTGAGCATTTTGTTATCACATTATTTCTTGTTTAATGCTGGTAAAGGGTTTACACACATAGTTAAAGTCAGCTTCAGGGCAGCAATGCACAACTAGGAATAATGACAAAAGGCATATGTGTGTGTGTGCCTACCAATCACCGCCCAGCTCCCAGTAATGCTTTGCAGTTCCTGCTTTTTAACAAATGATTCCAAGAGAATTAAGTAAATTTAATAGCAGAAGTAAATTTAAAACTCTCTTAAAATGTGAGACTCTTGCCCTGATGATTAAAAGAGACACGAGGGGGTGAGATATTCAAAAGGGATTAATCACCATTAGAGATGTCCCGAATAGTTAGCCGGCGAATAGTTCCCAGCGAACATAGCTTGTTCGCGTTCGACGCGGCGGGCGAACATATGTGATGTTCGGTCCGCCCCCTATTCGTCATCATTGAGTAAACTTTGACCCTGTACCTCACAGTCAGCAGACACATTCCAGCCAATCAGCAGCAGACCCTCCCTCCCAGATCCTCCCACCTCCTGGACAGCATCCATTTTAGATTCATTCGGAAGCTGCATTCTTAGTGAGAGGAGGCCCAGTGTAGCTGCTGCTGATTTAATAGGGAAATTGATAGCTAGGCTAGTGTATTCAGTGTCCACTACAGTCCTGAAGGACTCATCTGATCTCTGCTGTAAGGACAGCACCCCAAACAGCCCTTTTTAGGGCTAGAACATCAGTCTGCTTTTTTTTTTTTTTCCTGCGTAATCTAATTGCAGTTGCCTGCCTGCCAGCGTGTGTGTCAGGCTCACAGCATATACTGTGCCCACTTGCCCAGTGCCACCACTCATATCTGGTGTAACAGTAGTGTACATTTAAAAAAAACAACACTTTTTTGACTGTGAAATAATAGCAGTCAGTTTCCTTCACACGTGTGCATTTCAGGGCCTGCAAGGGCACAGTGTCACACCAGTGCAACTCATATCTAGTGTAACAGTAGTGTACATTAACCCCTTAATGACCACAGCACTTTTCCAATTTCTGTCCGTTTTGGACCAGGGCTATTTTTACATTTCTGCGGTGTTTGTGTTTAGATGTAATTTTCCACTTACTCGTTTACTGAACCCACACATATTATATACCGTTTTTCTCGCCATTAAATGGACTTTCTAAAGATACCATTATATTATTATAAAATATGAGGGAAAAAATGGAAAAAAACACACTTTTTCTAACTTTGACCCCCAAAATCTGTTACTCATCTACAACCACCAAAAAACACCCATGCTAAATAGTTTCTAAATTTTGTCCTGAGTTTAGAAATACCCAATGTTTACATGTTCTTTGCTTTTTTTGCAAGTTATAGGGCCATAAATACAAGTAGCACTTTGCTATTTCCAAACCATTTTTATTTCAAAATTAGCGCTAGTTACATTGGAACACTGATATCTGTCAGGAATCCCTGAATAGCCATTGGCATGTATATATTTTTTTTTAGAAGACATCCCAAAGTATTGATCTAGGCCCATTTTGGTATATTTCATGCCACCATTTCACCACCAAATGCGATCAAATAAAAAAAAATGTTCACTTTTTCACAAATTTTTTCACAAACTTTAGGTTTCTCACTGAAATTATTTACAAATAGCTTGTGCAATTATGGCATAAATGGTTGTACATTTTTCTCTGGGATCCCCTTTGTTCAGAAATAGCAGACATATATGGCTTTGACGTTGCTTTTTGATAATTAGAAGGCCGCTAAATTCCACTGCGCACCACACGTGTATTATGTCCAGCAGTGAAGGGGTTAATTAGGGAGCATGTAGGGAGCATTTTGGGGTAATTTTAGCTTTAGTGTAGTGTAGTAGACAACCCAAAGTATTGATCTAGGCCCATCTTGGTATATTTCATGCCACCATTTCACCGCCAAATGCGATCAAATTAAAAAAAACGTTACATTTTTCCAAATTTTAGGTTTCTCACTGAAATCATTTACAAACATTTTGTGCAATTATGGCACAAATGGTTGTAAATGCTCCTCTGGGATCCCCTTTTTTCAGAAATAGCAGACATATATGGCTTTGGCATTGCTTTTTGGTAATTAGAAGGCCGCTAAATGCCGCTGCGCACCACACGTGTATTATGCTCAGCAGTGCAGGGGTTAATTAGGGAGCTTGTAGGGTTAATTTAGTAGACAACCCCAAGTATTTATCTAGGCCCATTTTGGTATATTTCATGCCACCATTTCACCGCCAAATGCGATCAAATAAAAAAAAATAGTCAACTTTTTCACAAACTTTAGGTTTCTCACTGAAATTATTTACAAACAGCTTGTGCAATTATGGCACAAATGGTTGTAAATGCTTCTCTGGGATCCCCTTTGTTTAGAAATAGCAGACATATATGACTTTGGCGTTGCTTTTTCGTAGTTAGAAGGCCACTAAATGCAACTGCTCACAACACATGAATTATGCCCAGCAGTGAAGGGGTTAATTAGGTAGCTTGTAGGGAGCTTGCAGGGTTAACTTTAGCTTTAGTGTAGAGATCAGCTTCCCACCTGACACATCAGACCCCCTGATCCCTCCCAAAGAGCTCTCTTCCCTCCCCCTCCCCACAATTGTCCCCGCCATCTTAAGTACTGGCAGAAAGTCTGCCAGTACTAAAATAAAAGGTATCTTTTTTTTATATATATATATTTTTTTTAGCATATTTACATATGCTGTTGTGTAGGATCCCCCCGGCCTTAGCCCCCAACCTCCCTGATCCCCCCCAAAACAGCTTCCTAACCCTCCCCCTCTGCCTTATTGGGGGCCATATTGGGTACTGGCAGCTGTCTGCCAGTACCCAGTTTGCAAATAAAATGTTTTTTTTTTATTTTTATTTAATTTTTTTGTAGTGTAGCTCCCCCCCCAAGACCAATCCCCCACCTGTTCCCAGATCACTTAGATTTCCAAGTACTAAATATTTTGCACCCCTTTCTCCTACTTATAAAAACATTTTTTTCTGTAGTGTAGCGGTTCCCACCCGCTCCCTCCCCGTGCACGCACCCGCCCGCCTCCTCCCGTGCACGCGCGCGCGCCCCCGGCGATCCCGCCCCCGATCCCGCCCCCCTCTCTGAAAAGGACCGCATCGATGGCCGCCCACCCGCCTCCCACTTCAGCTCCCACCCACCAACGAATCCGGCCATCGATGCCAGGTGCAGAGAGGGCCACAGAGTGGCTCTCTCTGCACCCGAGGGGTAAAATTTGTTATTGCAGGATGCCTCGATATCGAGGCATCCTACAATAACCGGAAAGCAGCTGGAAGCGATCAGGATCGCTTCCAGCTGCTTTCCAAACCGAGGACGTACGCCATACGTCGTCAGGCGTTAACTGTATTTTTTCTGAAGACGTATGGCGTACGTCCTCGGTCATTAAGGGGTTAAAAAAAAACTAGAAATTTGACTGTGAAATAATAGCAGTCAGTTTCCTTCACACGTGTGCATTTCAGAGCCTGCCAGGGCACAGTGTCACACCAGTGCAACTCATATCTGGTGTAACAGTAGTGTACATTAAAAAAAAACTATAAATTTGACTGTGAAATAATAGCAGTCAGTTTCCTTCATGCGTGTGCGTTTCAGGGCCTGCCAGGGCACAGTGTCACACCAGTGCAACTCATATCTGGTGTAACAGTAGTGTACATTAAAAAAAAAACTAGAAATTTGACTGTGAAATAATAGCAGTCAGTTTCCTTCACACGTGTGCGTTTCAGGGCCTGCCAGGGCACAGTGTCACACCAGTGCAACTCATATCTGGTGTAACAGTAGTGTACATTAAAAAAAAAAAACTAGAAATTGGACTGTGAAATAATAGCAGTCAGTTTCCTTCACACGTGTGCGTTTCAGGGCCTGCCAGGTCACAGTGTCACACCAGTGCAACTCATATCTGGTGTAACAGTAGTGTACATTAAAAAAAAAATAGAAATTTGACTGTGAAATAATAGCAGTCAGTTTCCTTCACACTTGTGCATTTCAGGGCCTGCCAGGGCACAGTGTCACACCAGTTCAACTCATATCTGGTGTAACAGTAGTGTAATTTAAAAAAAAAAAATACAAGCAGGGGGAGGTCGTCGTAAGGAGCTAGTGGCACAGTCAGACAGCATGCATCGGCACCCGGGGTCAGCCAGACAGCACGCCAATCAACGCATGCTGTTGCCACCACCAGAATGCCGTCATTGCAGAGCTCAGCAGTGTGGCATTTTTTTGGTGTGTCTGCCTCTGACAACAGCGATGCCATTTGCAACCTGTGCCAAAAGTCGTGGGAAGTCCAACACCCACCTAGGTACAACTGCTTTGCGAAGGCACATGATCGCACATCACAAACGCCTATGGGATCAACACATGAGTACAAGCAGCACACTGCTGTATTTTATCTCTGAATGCCGGATGACTTGCGGGACTTATCTGCCACCAACTAGGGTTCAAGCCGCAATGTTTTAGGGCACTTTCTGCCTGAGAAACAAACATCAATTTTTCTGGCCGCTGCAAAAAATAATTTTTCAGGCATGTGTACATGCCTAATTTTTCTGGCCTCTGGTGCTGCACTGTGGCTTCAAAAACCAAACAAAAAAATAGGCACATAACAGGGATTAAATTGATAGGAATAGTACTACTTAACACACCACTCCTATCTGGTGGCACATTAGATTGCACGCGCAGTGCCCCAAATTTGAAGTAGGAGGACCGACCAAGCATCTTTTTCCATCTCCCGGTTCCTAAAATCGATGCCATATACACGTCCCCTGATAGGGGACGTAACAGGGATTAAACTGATACGAATAGAACTACTTAACACACCACTTCTATCTGGTGGCACATTAGATTGCACGCGCAGTGCCCCAAATATGAAGTAGGAGGACCAACCAAGCATCTTTTTCCATCTCCAGGTTCCTAAAATCGATGCCATATACACGTCCCCTGATAAGGGACGTAACAGGGATTAAACTGATAGGAATAGTACTACTTAACACACCTTATAATAACGCAGAGAGAGGCAACGCAGAGAGAGGAGTCTGAAGAAGAGGAGTCAGAGGAGGAAGGTGGCTTTGAGGAGGTGGAAGACCAAACACAGCAGGTGTCCCAGGGGGCTTGTTGTCACCTTTCGGGGACCCTTGGTGTTGTACGTGGCTGGGTGGAGGAAGAGACCTTCAATGACATCAGTGAGGACAAGGAATGAGACATGGCTAGCTTGGTATCCAACCTTGTGCAAATGGGGAGTTTGCGGTTGTGCAAATGTACTGTTTGCGGTTGTTTGCGGTGCTTTAAACGGGGAGTTTGGTCTGTCACTGTGAAGCGGGCGTAACCCTTACACTACCTGATCGATACAACATCATACCTGATGTTTTAAAGCATGTTATTCCAAACAATTTAGGAATGTTAGGTGATTTATGCCCTTTATGGATTAAAACTAGACTCTGCATCAACTATGTAATTTTCCATGGGAGTTTTTGCCATGGATCCCCCTCCGGCATGCCACAGTCCAGGTGTTAGTCCCCTTGAAACAACTTTTCCATCACTATTGTGGCCATAAAGAGTCCCTGTGGGTTTTAAAATTCGCCTGCCTATTGAAGTCTATGGCGGTTCGCCCGGTTCGCCCGTTCGTGAACATTTGCGGAAATTTGCGTTCGCCATTTGCGAACGGAAAATTTTATGTTCGGGACATCACTAATCACCATGTCGAGAAAGCTGTCAAAATATTCAAACAAGCAGACAGTGCTGTTTAAAGGCAGCATTACCGAGAGGTGTTTTACTGTATATTTCTGTACTTCTCTGATACCGGCGATATGTTCAAAGCCGCATCACTACTTACATCAAAGGTGTAATGTAAATGATCCCTTAAAACAGTACAGTATGACAATACACTCTACATGTGTCAACACAAACTCCCCTCCTGTTCATACAATACAATAGTAAATTAAACATATCACTGTATATTGTGGGTGTATGATATATGTATATACATTGTTTAATGTATATGTATATTGTTTAGTATAATGTACTACAGATAACTGCACTACATGTTTTTAAATGATTAGTTCAACAAACATTTCTATAAATACAGATGTTTTTCAAAAAGGTTATGTGTAGATTATTGGCTCTCAGCTAGATTACGAGTTTTGCGTTATGACTCAAAAAGCATCGTTATGGCCCATAACAATGCTTTTTCCGTAACGCCGATATTACAAGTCTTGTCAGAATAGGTGTACCGCACACCTTTTTGGACGTCACGCAACATCAGTACCGTACTTTTAAAAAAGTGCTTTTTCAATGGGACTCCCATAGCGCCGGTATTATGAGTTTGCCTGGGAGGCCAAATAGTGAGCGGTACAGCCTAAAATTTACAAGATCTGTACAGCCATCTAAAGTCAGTAGTTATGAGTTTAATGCTACAAAGCTGTACCATAAAACTCATAACTAAACTGTCACAAAGTACACTAGCACCTATAAACTACCTATTAACCCCTAAACCGAGGCCCTCCCGCATCGCAAACACTAAAATAAAATTATTAATCACTAATCTGCCGCTCCGGACATCACCACCACTTAAAAAATGTATTAACTCCTATTCCGCCGCTCCCCAACATCGTCGCCACTATGATAAACCTATTAACCCTTAAACTGCCGCCCTCCCACATCGCAAACACTATTTAGATATTACTAACCCCTAATCTGCAGTCCGCCCACACCACCGCTATAATAAACCTAATAACCACTAAACCGCAAGTCCCCTACAATGAAATATACTAAATTAAACTATTAACCCCTAAAACTCTGGCCTCCCACATCACTACATAAATATATTAACCCCTAAACCTAACCCTAACGTAATCCTAAGCCTAAATCTAACCCTAACCCTAACACCCCCTAACTTAAATATAATTAAAATAAATCTAAATGAAACTTACAATTATTACCTAAATAATTCCTATTTAAAACTAAATACTTACCTATAAAATAAAACCTAAGCTAGCTACAATATAACTAATAGTTATATTGTAGCTATCTTAGATTTTATTTTTATTTCACAGGTAAGTTTGTATTTATTTTAACTAGGTAGACTAGTTAGTAAATAGTTATTAACTATTTACTAGCTACCAAGCTAAAATAAATACAAATTTACCTGTAAAATAAAACCTAACCTGTCTTACACTAAAAACAAACATTACAATCAAATAAAATAAAGTGAATTAATCAAATACATTTATCTAAATTACAAATAAAAATAAACAAAATAAAAAACGAAATTATCAAAAATAAAAATGAATTACTCCTAATCTAATAGCCCTATCAAAATAAAAATATCACCCCAAAATATAAAAAAACCTAGCCTACACTAAACTGCCAATTGCCCTTAAAAGGTCCTTTTGCGGGGCATTGCCCCAAAGAAATCAGCTCTTTTACCTTTAAAAAAAATACATTGCTTTTAAAAGGCCATTTAGCTATTTTACATTGCCCAACCCCTAAGCTAAAAATAAAACCCACCCAATAAACCCTTAAAAAAACCTAACACTAACCCGCGATGATCTACTTAAAGTTGTTGAAGACCGGACATACATCCTCATCCAGCCGACAGAAGTCTTCATCCAAGCGGGCAGAAGTCCTCATCGAAGCCGGCAGAAGTCTTCATCCAGACGGCATCTTCTATCTTTCCCTTTAAGTGATGTCATCCAATCAGCCAATAGAATGCAAGCTCAATCCTATTGGCTGATTGGATCAGCCAATAGGATGAAAGCTCAATCCTATTGGCTGATTGCAACAGCCAAGAGGATTTTTTCCCCTTTAATTCCTATTGGCTGATAGAATTCCATCAGCCAATCGTAATGTAAGGGATGCCATCTTGAATGACGTCACTTAAAGGGAAACTTCATTTACCAGCGGCGATCGTAAGAAGACGATGATCCGCGCCGGATGTCTTGAAGATGGACCGGCTCCGCACCGGATGGATGAAGGTAGAAGATGCCGTCTGGATGAAGACTTCTGCTCGCTTGGATGAAGACTACTGCCGGCTTCGATGAGGACTTCTGCCCGCTTGGAAGAAGACTTCTGCTGGCTGGATGAGGATGGATGTCTTTGAAAACTGTAAGTGGATCGTCGGGGGTTAGTGTTAGGTTTTTTAAGGGTTTATTGGGTGGGTTTTATTTTTAGCTTAGGGTTTGGGCAATGTAAAATAGTTAAATGCCCTTCCAAATACCCTTTTCAGGGCAATGGTTAGCTTAGGTTTATTTAGATATGTTTTTATTTGGGGGGTTTGGTTGTGTGGGTGTTGGGTTTTACTGTTGGGGGGTTGTTTGCATTTTTTTTTACAGGTAAAAGAGCTGATTTCTCTGGGGCAAAGCCCCACAAAAGGACCTTTTAAGGGCCATTGGCAGTTTAGTGTAGGGTAGGGTTTTTTTTTATTTTGGGGGGGCTTTTTTATTTGGTAGGGCTATTAGATTAGGAGTTTTTTCGTTTTTTATTTTGTGTAATTTAGTGTTTTGTTTTTTTTGTAATTTAGATAATTGTATTTGATTATTTTAATTTATTTTATTGTAATGTTTGTTTTTAGTGTAAAGCAGGTTAGGTTTTATTTTACAGGTAAGTTTATTTATATTTACTAGGTAGCTAGTAAATCGTTAATAACGATTTACTAACTAGTCTACCCAGTTCAAAGAAAAACAAACTTACCTGTGAAATAAAAATAAAACCTAAGATAGCTACAATATAACTATTAGTTATATTATAGCTAGCTTAGGTTTTATTTTAAAGGTAAGTATTTAGTTTTAAATCGGAATTATTTAGGTAATAATTGTAAATTACGTTAGGGTTAGGATTAGGATTAGGGGTTAATATATTTATGTAGTGTTAGTGATGTGGGAGGCCAGAGGTTAAGGGGTTAATAACTTTAGTATAGTGGCGGCGACATTGGGGGCGGCAGATTAGGCGTTAATAACTGTAATGTAGGTGGTGGCGATGTTAGGGCCAGCAGATTAGGGGTTAATAACTGTAATATAGGTGGCGGCGATGTTAGGGCCAGCAGATTAGGGGTTAATAACTTAATGTAGGTGGCGGCGATGTTGGGGACGGCAGATTAGGGGTTAATAACAAATGTAGGTGGCGGCGATGTTAGGACCAGCAGATTAGGTGTTAATAACTGTAATGTAGGTGGCGGCGATGTCGGGGGCAGCAGATTAGGGGTTAATAACTGTAATGTAGGTGCCGGCGATGTTGGGGATGGCAGATTAGGGGTTAATAACTAATGTAGGTGGCGGCAATGTTAGGGCCAGCAGATTAGGTGTTAATAACTGTAATGTAGGTGGCGGCGATGTCGGGGCAGCAGATTAGGGGTTAATAACTGTAATGTAGGTGCCGGCGATGTTGGGGACGGCAGATTAGGGGTTAATAACTAATGTAGGTGGCGGCAATGTTAGGGCCAGCAGATTAGGGGTTAATAACTGTAATGTAGGTGGTGGCGATGTCGGGGGTGGCAGATTAGTGGTGTTTGAACGTGGTTTTTATGTTAGGGTGTTAGGTTTAAACGTAACTTTTTCTTTCCCCATAGACATCAATGGGGCTGCGTTACGGAGCTTTTCATTCCGCGATTGCAGGTGTTAGGCATTTTTTTAGCCGAATCTCCCCATTGATGTCTATGGGGAAATTGTGCACGAGCATGTCAAAGCAGCGTTTGTATTTGGGTGAGGTATGGAGCTCAACGCCACCATATCGCCCGCGCAAGCCAAGTTTTTCCAAACCTGTAATAGCAGCGCTATGAAAGGTGAGCGATGAAAATAATATACACGAAATTAGCGAGCAGCCATAACGCCATAACTTGTAATCTAGCTGTCTGTGAATAAAACTACTAACTGTTTTGTCTGCCTCTATTCCTGATGCAATCATTGAGTATTTATAGATACAAGTGATCAGTGACTCTCCGGCTAATGAGTGCACATTTGTGTAGAGATAACATTCCTACATGTAACCTCACGTATTGAAAGACGGACAGTATGTGATTTTGTTAGTTCTCACCTTTACAACAGATGCACATACACTGCTTCCTATCATAAAAACAGCCTGTATTTCTTTCAGCAAATATTGTCTATAGCTGCAGAGCTTCCTGTATATGTCATGCACAGCAGGATCCAGAGTGCCCTAGCCTTGACTTTGATGAAAGTCATTTTATTTTACATGGCCAGGAGCAGTATGCATAAAGGGATAGTCTAGTCAAAATTAAACTTTCAGATAGGGCATGTCATTTTAAACAACTTTCTAGTTTACTTTTATCATCAAATTTGCTTTGTTCTCTTGGTATTCTTAGTTGAAAGCTAAACCTAGGTAGGCTCATATGCTAAATTCTAAGCCCTTGAAGGCCGCCTCTTATTTGAATGCAGTTGACAGTTTTTCACAGCTAAAGGGTGTTAGTTCATGTGTGAGGGCACTGACTGGTTAAAATGCAAGTCTGTCAAAAGAACTGAAATAAAGGTGCAGTGCAGTCTCCAAAAGGCTTAGATCCAAGGTAATTACAGAGGTAAAAGTATATTAATATAACCCTGTTTGTTGTGCAAAACTGGAATGGGTAATAAAGGGATTATCTATCTTTTTAAACAATAACATTTTTGGAGTAGACTGTCCCTTTAAAGTGTCGGTTAACTTTTATTTTTTACACAGTATAATTTAAAGGGACAGTGAACCCATTTTTTTTCTTTTGTTATTCAGATAGAGCATGAAATTTTAAGCAACTTTCTAATTTACTCCTATTATCAATTGTTCTTTGTTCTCTTGCTATCTTTATTTGAAAAAGAAGTAATCTAAGCTTTTTTTCGGTTCAGTACTCTGGACAGCACTTTTTTATTGGTGGATGATTTTATCCACCAATCAGCAAGAACAACCCAGATTGTTCACAAAAAATGGGCCGGCATCAAAACTTACTTTCTTGCATTTCAAATAAAGATACCAAGAGAATGAAGAAAATGGGATTATAGGAGTAAATTAGAAAGTTGCTTAAAATGTCATGCTCTATCTGAATCACGAAAGAAACAATTTGGGTTCAGTGTCCCTTTAATGGATCAATATGCAATTGAATTACAAAAACAAAAACAAAAACGATGTATATATGTAACAGAAACAGATGCACTCTCAGGACTTCCACAAACTTCTTTAATGGAACGTTTTCGGGGTTCATCAGCATCAACTTACAAACAAACATATCACAATTTATAGTGTTTCAAAACAACATCTCACCAATCCAGTGTTACTCCAAAAGTGCGCAAAATATCGAGTGTGGAACACATCTTGCGTTCCACGGTGTTAGTACCTACCGGAAGTGATGTTATCTCACTTCCGGTTTCGCGGCAATACAATGTGAGACTTACAAGCAGTGTTGTATGTAATGCCGTCATATATTAACTCTTACACAGAAGATATATAGTGTGTATCAAGTAAATAAGTGCTGAAATGCCTTCTGATATATTCAGGATTTGCCTTAAATCGCCGTAATATTGGCACTGATCGGCATTTTCAAGTGTCAGCGTGTATATACATCGTCATAGCAACGGTAGCTATGGTTATAATAAACAATACGTCGTGTCTTAACACTGTGTTAATTCCCATAATGTGGCAATCATATACATGTGACAGTGAGTGATAAACCTTCTCGGTCACTTTCATGCATAAAAAACAACAATTCATGTACACAAATAAAATATACAATTAATTACAAAAAAATGTGATGGTACTTGCTGTACTTGTTATCAACTCATACAATGATGTAGAATGGCTGCAAATCATAAGGGGGCTCTTTACTAACTGTATACCCCCAGGATCTGTTTGTAGAAACATATCATTGTAATTATGTTTTCCAGTGGAAATATGGACAGGTAGATAATGTACTATAGTTGATTGAGTACAAATCTATTTACCATTAACCCCAAGACTGTTAAGGTATTAGTGCATCAATTCAACTGTATTGTTATGGCCATGTATAAATATTGAGCCCAATAGAGATATTCTCCTAATTATATTGTGAATTCTCACAGAAACATAACTTA
Source organism: Bombina bombina (assembly GCF_027579735.1). Taxonomy (NCBI): domain Eukaryota; kingdom Metazoa; phylum Chordata; class Amphibia; order Anura; family Bombinatoridae; genus Bombina; species Bombina bombina. The sequence continues at coordinate 32,863,636 of NC_069507.1, read as the reverse complement.
TTAAACTGAGACTGGGGAAAGGCTATGTGATTACATCAATATTCGCAATCCAATCTTTAGGTGGATGCCCCACTATGTCTCAAAAATATTCCTTATCATATGTTAAAATAATGCTTGGTAGTGTATGGGAATATATCTTAATTACATCTAGTAAATATTTCTCCTTAACACACAAATTCAGAAAGGTAAGAAAGGCCAGCTTGTAGGTGACCTAGGTAAAGATAGTCCCTCTAGTAACTTATTCAAGTCGAGGAGTGATGAGATGAAAACCCCGGAATAAGGTCTAAGGTGCATACACAGGTAATTCTACCTCAGGGTCCAGGCTTCCACAACCAAAGTGGGGGGTATCCCCTCCACCAGAATGTGTCGTAAGCGATCAGCTGACATTGTTCCTAAGAACAATGGAGCTGGAAGCTACACATAGCCACAATGACCCTGGGTAATACCCCAAGCATGTGGCACTACCTTAAGGGATCAAATAAGGTTTTTGAAATCTGGGGTGGTATTTAATCCACCTGGGTGTATGGTTTCAAGTTTGAAGATCCACTGGGCTTCACGTTTAAGCAATATCTTGCTCCTATCCCCTCCCCGGTCCAACGGGGGTATGTGGTCAATGAGGATGTAACGTATTGAAGAAACACCGTGGCCTTGCTTGGCGCAGTGGCGTGCGACAGGCTGTTCAGAGTCTCCCTGTTTTAGTGCAGATCGTATTGCATGCCTGTGGTTTGCCATTCGTTCCCATAACGTGCCTGTAGTTTTACCCACATAGAAGCACGAACATGGGCAGAAGAGGAGGTACACTACATGTGTGGTGGTACACGTAATGGAGTGTTTGATCACATATCTCCTATTGGTGTGTGGGTGATGAAAGGTTTTGGTACTGACCAGACCATTACACGTTGTGCAGCCTAAGCATCTGTAAGATCCTTTGATGTTTATTTTGGGCCCTGTGGTGTAGCTCGATTTCTGATCAGTGCGCATAAGGAGGTCTTTAAGATTAGTACCTCTCTTAAAACCCCCCATGGGTTGTAACTGACGAGTGAATGTTAATTTTGGATCAGATGCCACTATGGGCCAATGCTGATGTAAAATGTGTCCCGTATTTTTTGTGGTTGGAGTAAATGTAGTAGACATAATTAATTTATTGCTCATGTCTCTCTTAGATGTGGGCTTGATCAGTTCATCTTGAGTAAGTAAGGATGCTGTGGTCATGTTATCTTGGATAATAGAGGATTTGTACCCCCTCTCACGGAATCTTTCTCCCACTCCTGCCAGTTGGGAGACCCCAGTATGCATCTCCGAATTATTTCTCATTATTCTGACAAACTGAGACTTGACTATGCCCTTTAAGAGGGCAGGGGGGTGGCAGTTGTCTGCTCTCAGGATAGAATTACGATCAGTTTGTTTATGATATAGGGTAGTGCCCAATTGGCACTTTTTAAAGACTGTCAAATCCAGGAAGTTGATAGTCTGTGTATCAACCGTCATTTTAAATTTTACATTACTGGTGGCCATGTTGTATTTCTCAAACCAAGTTTGTAGGTCCTCCATGGTCCCCCGCCACACCATGAAAATGTCGTCAATATATCTGTAATAGCATACCACCGCCAAATTGGTAGCATGCCACAGATACAGATTTTCGAATTGAGAGATATACAGGTTGGCGTATGCGGGGGCCATGGAGGAACCCATAGCCATACCAGCTGTTTGCAAATAGAATTTACCTTCAAATCTGAAGTAATTTTTATACAAACAGTATTCTATCAGGGAGAGGAAATATTCAACCGGTGGACCCTCATAGAGTGGGTTATTGGTGATATGTTCCTGAACTGCTTTAAGACCCTCTATATGTGGGATAATAGTATACAGACTGTTGACGTCCAAACAGACCAATAGGTCATCAGATTGGGCGTCAACAGTCCGTATCTTCCGAATAAAATCACCTGTGTCCATGATGTATGACCTAGTTTCCCTAACTACAGGTTGTAGTAGTATGTCCACCAGTTGTGCTACCGGTTGTGTCAGCGAGTCCCTCGCCGACACAATGGGCCGGCCTGGTGGATGATCCAGGGTTTTATGTATCTTAGGGATGGAGTACAGGATAGGTGTTTTTGGGTAGGAGGTGGAGCAGAAGTCACGTATGTGTTCAGACAACCAGCCCTGTTCAAAACCCATCTGGATCAACGTATCCAATTGTGTGAATTGAACCTCATAGTGGGGTCATTAGGCAATGCAGTGTAGGTATGTGTATCAGTCAGTTGGGTCAAAATGTCAGTACGATAATCTACATAGTTCAGTATCACAATCGCCCCGCTCTTATCAGCAGGCCTGATCACTATGGATGAATCATTCTGTAGAGTTTTTATCGCCTGTCGTTCTTCCCTAGACAGGTTATGTGTCCATAGGGTTTGATGTCTGGCTGATTCAAGGTCTTGGGTGACAAGCCTGATAAAGGTTTTTGTACTTGGGCTGCTATTAGTTGGTTCAAAGGTGCTAGGAAGTTTACATTTAAGTTCTACCTGTGTCTTAATTGAACTAGATGTGGAATTTTGAAAAAACTCCCGAATCTTAAGTGATTTGTTCAATTTATACAGGTCCAATTTTAAATCAAATTCAGAAAGGGCTGTGCTAGGCACAAAAGAGAGTCCCCTGTTCAAAACTTTGCGTTCACTGTCTGAGAGGACATGTGTACTCAAGTTAATTACTATGTCCTCTGTCGTGGACGTCTTGGGGGTCGGAGTCTTATGCCCCGCCCGCCTAATATGGGGTCTGTTATGCTGCCCCCACCCCGGGATCGGGTGGTTACCCCTAAAAAATATTGGTTAGGTGTGGAGTGTTCTCTGGATGCCTGTGTTGCAAATTGGTTTGAATGTCTATATGAACCAGGTGGGGTCAGAGAAGTATCAGCAGGGTTTCTATCAGTATCTGTGGACTCTCCCCCACTGGTGTCTACTGTGTCAAAGTGAACCCGTCTACTTCTCTGTCTCCTCCTGGTTCTTGTATCAGGTGTGGTGGTTAACCATTTGTAGACTTTTCCTTGTTTATAATCCTGATTTACTGTTTCTAACTTTCTATTTTTAAAAGTTATTAAGTCTGTCTGGTATTTATCTATTTGAGTTTTAATTTTAGATAACCAGTTTTCTTGTGTGTCACTAGTGAGTGTGGCCTGATATGAATTTTCAAAGGTCTGTATTTCGACTTTGACTCTACCTAGGATTGAGGTGACTTCCTCTATAACAAGTAAGATTAAGTCTAAAGAGCACTTGTTTAGAATAAAGCACCACTTTTTTCTGAACTCTGGGTTTTCTCGCCCAATGGTGGGTACATTATGGACCCTGAAACCTCGGGGTATGTGCCCTGTTCTGAAATAATCAGATAGGTAACTGCCGTGTAAGGTCAAATCGACCTCTCTTTTTTTCAATTTTAATAAAGTGTGGTATAAATTAATAGGGGTCTCACCAACAGTCTTGGAGATTGGTGCGAACAAGATCCGTGCAGCATCATCTGGCGTATAGGATACAGTACCAGTCTGGGCTTCCACTGCTTGACAGGTTAAATCCACACTCTGTACATCCTGATTAATTTGTTCCTCCTGTGTCTGTGATGTAGACATGCTGTAATCAGGTAGAAAAGATGGAACAATAAATTCTTAAATATGCTCAGTTATTTCTCCGCAGGTATAGATCAAAGGAAGCAATGGGTTATTAGTGAGGCATGGTCAGGAGTTAAATCCCAGGTAGAAAGTGTCCAAGTGGAAACATAAAGTTAAAGAGATTGATAACAGTCAAAAGGAATCCAGATGGTAAAAAGTCATAAAGCTATGCAGCAAGATACGACCACAAAAATAAAGCGCTGGAGTGAATGAAACAAATAAGGTCAAAAGCAGGGGGTTCCACTGGTCAGTAACCAATATGCAAACAATTTCCAGTTCAGCCCACCAAGAGACATCAGCCTGGGTGCAAATATGAAAGGTATATGTAACAGAAACAGATGCACTCTCAGGACCTCCACAAACTTCTTTAATGGAACGTTTTCGGGGTTCACAACCCCTTCATCAGCATCAACTTACAAACAAACATATCACAATTTATAGTGTTTCAAAACAACATCTCACCAATCCAGTGTTACTCCAAAAGTGCGCAAAATATCGAGTGTGGAACGCATCTTGCGTTCCACGGTGTTAGTACCTACCGGAAGTGATGTTATCTCACTTCCGGTTTCGCGGCAATACAATGTGAGACTTACAAGCAGTGTTGTATGTAATGCCGTCATATATTAACTCTTACACAGAAGATATATAGTGTGTATCAAGTAAATAAGTGCTGAAATGCCTTCTGATATATTCAGGATTTGCCTTAAATCGCCGTAATATTGGCACTGATATATATATATCTCAAAGTTTAGTACCAAGCACTCTCATTTAATCCTTATCTGCCTCGGTGCGATGCATATAATAATACATACAAATCAAAAAGAGAGACCGCACTCAAAGGTCTTACAATATCACCTTTGTGAATTTATTATACGTAACGTTTCGGGGTTTCCCCCTTTATCAAACCTAAAAAACAAACAGTGACATACTTCGCTATATAACCCATTACCGATGTCTCCATCCAGCTCTGCCTAGCGTGACTTCAGGTGGCGCCCCCTCATTGCAACTGCGCATGCCCCGAGCAGCTCCAAGGATGCCTGACCTGGCCAACTGTAGGAAAGAGCAAACTAACAATATCGTAACTAGGATACGGCAAATAACAAGATACAAACAGAAGAACAGACCTATTTTGATGAATGTGACAGCTAATCTAAATCTATAATACACAATAAAAGCTATACATCATTATGTCATGACATCATTTCACATGTTATAATATTAGTGTCCTCACTATGGCAACTGATACTGCTAAAAAACTGTCGACAGTTCTGATAATGTCACCGATACTGAATCCCCATCTGCTACAACAGACTGGGAAACAGAACAAACTACTCATATGGTGACCCGGTCAAAAAACGGGGAGCGCCAAGATCACATACGAGGTGGGGGGGGGTCAAGAACCTCTGTAAGAGGCAGACCACCCAGGCACAACTGGAGATATTAAAGGATAATATCATTAATTTGAGTAGTCATGTTCTAAGCCCGGATGAAGGAAGTGTACTCAACAAAGGTCTGAGTTTTGTACCAACTACTTATGCTGACAGTTTTCATATGTGTATTGATTCATACAAATTTCAGAGAACATTGAGACTGAAAGAATACTACAAAGACAAGATGTGTGACAAAACTACAGAGCCAATTGGATTTAAAAAAAAAGTGTATTTGACCCTAGAAGTCAACAACCTAGCATTGTTACTTTCACAAGATTAACTAACACTGATATGTATGAAACAACAAAAAGCAACCAACAAGGTGTTAGGAATAATCTAACTAAAAAAGAAAGACAAGAATTGAAAGGACTGAAGGACAATTGTGAGATTGTCATCAAAGAGGCGGACAAGGGAGGTGCACTTGTTATTCAAGATTACACCATCTACAGAACTGAAATACTCTTACAGTTGAATGACACTTTGGTCTATGAAAAATTGGCAAGCAATCCAAAATGAAATTTTAAAATGAAAATAGATGAATATCTTAAGAACCTCAACTACCAAGGACTAATTTCACAGTCACTCTTGACATACATGATGGTAGAGTACCCTATCACACCGATCATGTACACTCTTCTTAAGGTACACAAAGACCTGTTACACCCACCTGACAGGCCCATTGTATCTGCCAGAGGGTCGATACCTCAGACGATTGCTACATACTTGGAAAAGGTATTTCAACCAATGGTCCATTCCATACCATCATATTTAAGAGATTCCATTGATCTTATAAGACTGCTGCAGAGGACCGAGAACATTATGGACACAGATAATGTATACTGGTCACCTTAGACATGACCAGTTTATATATGGTGATCGCACACCTGGGCGGGATACAGGCGGTATGGAAAGAACTGGCCCGCCATCCTTATGTAGGTCCTCCTAGTGAAGTGTTACTACAATTACTGGAATTCTGTTTAGGAATGAATTATTATAAATTTGAAAACCAGTATTATTTGCAAACATCAAGAACAGCAATGGGGTCAAATATGGCCCCATCATATGCTAATATTTTCTTGTGGGCATTTGAGAGAGAACACACTACAACATTTGAGGATCCCAGGATACTCCTATTCAGGAGATATATTGATGACTTGATCTTAATCTGGCAGGGCTCACAAGAAGGATTACATGAATGGTTTATTAGACTAAACAACATTTGCCCAGAGTTAAAATTCAAATTGACTTGCAAGTTTGATGCAATTGAATTCCTTGACCTACAAATAAGTAAACAGGCTGGAAAATTAAATACATCACTGAACAACTAAAAATGATGTACCAGAAGTTCAAAGATAGAAAATACAACAGCAACTTGATAGATGAGGCATATCAAAGTGCATGCAAGATGACACAACAAGTACTGGACATGCAGGATGGCCAACAACAAGGGCAGAGAGCAAATATGATGACATATATCACTGAGTACAGTCCGGATATGAAAGTGTACAGGAATATACTTGATCAACACTGGCGCATCATCTCAAGTGATAAAGGATTACCATTGCAGGGTTCCCCAACACCCAGGATAAGCTATAGTAGAGGGAAATCACTACGGGATGTACTGATGAGGCCAGACCTAACTAAGGCATATACCAACACTACTTGGTTACAACAGAAAAAAATAGGATGTTTTAAATGCATTGGTTGTACAACATGCAGTGCATTAACACAGTGCACGGAATTTACACACCCTTGGACTAACAAGACATTTAAGATTAAACACTGTGTCACTTGCACTACTAAGTTTGTTATATATCTGCTACATTGTATATGTGGCAGATTTTATGTAGGCAAGACGACTGATGACCTACGAACGAGAATGGCAAATCATAGGGCAGCGATAAGGGCTGCCATCAACAAAGGGGATTCTGATCAGCCCGTAGCTAGACATTTTGCCAAACACAAGCACACAGTTATGGATCTGAAGTACGTCATCATTGACCATGTCCCCCCTCTACCTAGAGGGGGGGCAGGGGTAAACTCCTGCTGCAAAAAGAATCCAGATGGATTCACACACTTGATACTTTGATGCCTAAGGTAAGGGCCTCAATACTCATTTTGATTTACAATGTTTTCTTTAATATTTTCTATAGTATATCCATGATCTGTTAGTGATAGGGGACACATGAGAGAGGTAGATATGCTATGTAGATATATTTAAGCATGAGCTGAATTCTCTTGTCATTATTAACCGCTATAGACAATTGGGTAAATATTATATATGCGACAGCAACAGTTGCTAAGTAATTTCAAAGTTTTACAGAAGTATAGTGCAGGTATGCTGTTTCGCTCACTAATTAAATTTGACTGGTATTATCAGGTATAATGTAGGATTCTATTTTTTAGCAGTATCAGTTGCCATAGTGAGGACACTAATATTATAACATGTGAAATGATGTAATGACATAATGATATATAGCTATCATTGTGTATTATACATTTAGATTAGCTGTCACATTCATCAAGATAGGTCTGTTCTTCTGCTTGTATCTTGTTATTTGCCATATCCTAGTTACGGTATTGTTAGTTTGCTTTTTCCTACAGTTGGCCAGGTCAGGCATCCTTGGCGCTGCTCGGGGCATGCGCAGTTGCAATGAGGGGATGCCACCAGAAGTCACGCTTGGCAGAGCTGGATGGAGACATTGGTAATGGGTTATATCGCGAGGTATGTCACTGTTTGTTTTTTAGGTTTGATAAAAGGGGAAACCAAGAAACGTTACATAGCGCCGGTATAACGAGTCTGCCAAAAAGTGAGCGGTAGACCTTCTCCTGTCAAGACTGGTACCGAATTTTAAAGTCAGTAGTTAAGAGTTTTACACTACAATGCCGTAGCATAAAACTCTTAACTAAAGTGCTAAAAAGTACACTAACACCCATAAACTACCTATTAACACCCATAAACTACCTATTAACCCCTAAACCCGAGGCCCTCCCGCATCGCAAACACTTAAAAAAAAAACCCTAATTTGCCGAACCGGACATCGCCACCACTATAATAAATATATTAACCCCTAAACCGTCGCACTCCCGCCTTGCAAACATTAGTTAAATATTATTAACCCCTAATCTGCTGCCCCCAACGTCGCCGCCACCTACCTACATTTATTAACCCCTAATCTGCCACCCCCAACGTCACCGCCACTATATTAAAGTTATTAACCCCTAAACCTAAGTCTAACCCTAAACCTAACACCCCCTAACTTAAATATAATTAAATGAAATCTAAATAAAATTCCTATCATTAACTAAATTATTCCTATTTAAATACTTACCTGTAAAATAAACCCTAAGCTAGCTACAATATAACTAATAGTTACATTGTAGCTAGCTTAGGGTTTATTTTTATTTTACAGGCAAGTTTGCATTTATTTTAACTAGGTAGAATAGTTATTAAATAGTTATTAACTATTTAATATCTACCTAGCTAAAATAAAGACAAAAGTACCTGTAAAATAAAACCTAACCTAAGTTACAATTACACCTAACACTACACTATAATTAAATTAATTCTCTAAATTAAATACAATTAAATAAAATTAGCTAAAGTACAAAAAAAACCCCCACTAAATTACAGAAAATAATAAACAAATTACAAGATTTTTAAACTAATTACACCTAATCTAATCCCCCTAACAAAATAAAAAAGCCCCCCCAAAATAAAAAAGCCCTACCCTACACTAACTTACAACTAGCCCTTAAAAGGGCCTTTTGCAGGGCATTGCCCCAAAGTAATCAGCTCTTTTACCTGTAAAAAAAATTACAAATCCCCCCCCAACATTAAAACCCACCACTCACACAACCAACCCTACTCTAAAACCCACCCAATACCCCCTTAAAAAAACCTAACACTAACCCCTTGAAGATCACCTTACCGGGAGAAGTCTTCATCCAAGCCGGGCGAAGTGGTCCTCCAGACGGGCAGAAGTCTTCATCCAGACGGCATCTTCTATCTTCATCCATCTGGTGTGGAGCGGGTCCGTCTTCAAGACATCCGACGCGGAGCATCCTCTTCATCCGACGGCTAACACTGAATGAAGGTTCCTTTAAATGATGTCATCCAAGATGGCGTCCCTTCAATTCCGATTGGCTGATAGAATTCTATCAGCCAATCGGAATTAAGGTAGAAAAAATCCTATTGGCTGATGCAATCAGCCAATAGGATTGAAGTTCAATCCTATTGGCTGATCTAATCAGCCAATAAGATTGAGCTGGCATTCTATTGGCTGTTCCAATCAATAGGATTTTTTCTACCTTAATTCCGATTGGCTGATAGAATTCTATCAGCCAATCAGAATTGAAGGGATGCCATCTTGGATGACGTCATTAAAAGGAACCTTCAGTGTTAGCAGTTGGATGAAGAGGATGCTCCACGTCGAATGTCTTGAAGATGGACCCGCTCCGCGCCGGATGGATGAATATAGAAGATGCTGTCTGGATGAAGACTTCTGCCCGTCTGGAGGACCACTTTTGCCGGCTTGGATGAAGACTTCTCCCGGCTTCGTTGAGGACTTCGGCCCGGTTGGATGAAGATTTCTCCCGGTAAGGTGATCTTCAAGGGGTTAGGGTTGTATTTAATTTAGGGAATTAATTTAATTATAGTGTAGTGTTAGGTGTAATTGTAACTTAGGTTAGGTTTTATTTTACAGGTACTTTTGCATTTTTTTAGCTAGGTAGCTAGTGAATAGTTAATAACTATTTAGTAACTATTCTACCTAGTTAAAATAAATACAAACTTGCCTGTAAAATAAAAATAAACCCTAAGATAGCTACAATGTAACTATTAGTTATATTGTAGCTAGCTTAGGGTTCATTTTATAGGTAAGTATTTAGTTTTAAATAGGAATAATTTAGTTAATGATAGGAATATTTATTAGAATTCTTTTAATTATATTTAAGTTATGGGGTGTTAGGTTTAGGGTTAGACTTAGGTTTATGGGTTAATAACTTTAATATAGTGGCGGCGACGTTGGGGGCGGCAGATTAGAGGTTAATAAATGTAGGTAGGTGGCGGCGATGTAAGGGCCGGCAGATTCGGGGTTAATAATATTTAACTAATGTTTGCGAGGCGGGAGTGCGGCGGTTTAGGGGTTAATATGTTTATTATAGTGGCAGCGACGTTGGGGGCAGCAGATTTGGGGTTAATAAGTGTAGGTAGGTGGTGGCAACATTGGGGGGGGGCATATTAGGGGTTAATAAATATAATGTAGGGTTTGGCAATGTTGGGGCAGCAAATTTGGGGTTCATAAGTATAATGTAGGTGTCGGCGATGTCAGGGGCGGCAGATTAGGGGTTAATAAGTGTAAGATTAGGGGTGTTTAGACTCGGGTTCATGTTAGGGTGTTAGGTGTAGACATAAAATTTATTTCCCCATAGGAATCAATGGGGCTGCGTTAAGGAGTTTTACGCTGCTTTTTTGCAGGTGTTAGACTTTTTTTCAGCCAGCTCTCCCCGTTGATTCCTATGGGGAAATCGTGCACAAGCATGTTACACCAGCTCACCGCTAACGTAAGCAGCACTAGTATTGGAGTGCAATAATGAGCAAAATTTTGCTCAACGCTCACTTCTTGTCTGGTTTGTAAAAACTCGTAATACCAGCGCTGTCTGTAAGTGAGCGGTGAGAATAAACTGCTCGTTAGCACCACACAGCCTCTAACGCAAAATTCGTAATCTAGGTGTTAGTTTTTAATATACATACATCTTTACATACACCCTACTGTTCAACTTATAATTAATGCAATTACTTTGAATCACTTGACATTTTTAAGTGATATTGTACAGGGGTGTACTAACTTCTGTTGTATACTCTAGGGGCTTGATCACATATGCGGTGATGCCCACAAAAACCTGCGTCGGCTGTTTTTAGATGGATGTCGCGATCACATATACTGCGCGCATACAAATGATTAAATTAAAATAAAAAATCTAATATTACAAATTATCCAAAATTATTTTTTTAAACCTTAACTAATACCGCTATAGAAAAAAACACCCCAAAATAAAAACACCCCCTAATCTTACACTAAACTACCAATAGCCCTTAAAAGGCATTGCCCTGAAGCAATCAGCTCTTTTACATAAAAAAAACTACAAATTAACCCCTAACAGTAAAATGCCCAACCCACCCAGCCCACCAAAATAAAAAAGACCTAACTCTAAAAAAACTAAGGTACCCATTGCCCCTAAAGGAGCATTTTTATGGGCATTGCCCTTAAAGGGGCAATCAGCTCTTTAGTGCCCATTAAAAATTTAAAAAAATCCCTAATCTAAAAAAAAACACCCAAAAATCAAAATAACAACCTAACACTAACCCTAAAAAATGTACTCACCATTCCTGAAGTCCGGCAGTGAAGGTCTTCTTCCAGGCGGTTCCATCTTCATCCATTGCGGGGCCATCTTCTTTCTTTTTGCCGGAGGTGCGGAGCGGTCTTTGCCAATGCATGGATCTGGATCGCTGGTTGTCCTCAGCAGCAGCAGTCTTCAGTCATGTGGAGGTCCTCTTCATGCGATTGTCCGCCACACACTAAAGATTAAATGCAAGGTACCCTTTTATATTGGGGTACCTTGCATTCCTATTGGCTGAAATTTGCAAATCAGCCAATAGGATAAGAGCTGTGAAATCCTATTGGCTGTTCATCCTAAAGTGTAAATATAAAAAGACGGTGCACATTTTGTTGATGGAAGTAAATTGAAAAGTTGTTGCTCTATCTGAATCATGAAAGATTAATTTTGAGTGTCCCTATAATTATGTTTTTAGTTTCTGCAACAATACAAATTGTAAGATTATTCTTTAGATGTGTCTGAAGTTTTCATACATCATTTACCATATTCTCAATCCCCTTTATCTCAGAAGTCCCTGTTTTGACTGTGCTGGTTATGCTATAAACTCGCTAAACTGTTAAAAATGAATTTATCCAAAACTGAAAAGAAATCAAGTCAATATCCTTGAGAAACATTACAATGTGATATCTATTGGCTTGAGACACAGTTTCTAGCTATTCATGGTACAGTTCTGTATACCCCAGTGAGGATTTGCTTCCAGCAAGCCTTATTACTTGCTTTGGGAAGGGGGATAATTAGGGTTGTAGGGGGTTAAGCGCTATTCTACATGTATATGACAACAATTATTAGTCACTACTTTATAAGCTTGTATTAAAAGTCTGCTAGAATGTCAGACAAATGATATGAACAGAACTAGATGGGAAAGCAAGTTACATTCCTAGAACAATATTGCAATCTGATATGTATTGGCTTTCAACAAAGAACATGAGCAGTGTTTGTGCCACTTCATTAAACCATAGTTCATCACTGCTTTATATGTGGGTAAAGGTTTATCACTGTTCTTTGTGTATGACAAAGGGTTAGGTGGCTGATGAAAAGCTAACTACTGCTGTTTATGTGACTATCTGCTCTATACATGCCTCTTGGAGTAGATGATTACTGCTTTATATGTCTCTGGCAGAAAATGGTGAATTAACTGTTCAGATGTGAAAAATACATGAAGCATACATAAAACAACATAGCAGGGGTGTGATAGAACAGATTTTACTAAACCTAAAGAGGCAGGAACCTAAAATGTTCCTCATTGCAATGTGCAGCAATCCCAGAAAAATGTGTGGCAGTCGTTGTGTAAGTCTACATCACATCTACTATATCACAACAAATCAACCAAGTCTAAAGATTTTTAAAACAAAGTCATATCTTGTTTGCTTCATATAATTGTTTTTTTCAATAGCCAAACTCCTCCCACCAGGGGCCTTTTTTGAAGGCCCAATCAAGGCATGAGTCTGCAGACTACAAGGCTGGCTGTTAAACTAATTAACAAAATATATGTAGCATGGCTAATCTTGAGAAGTCTGCAGGGTGCTTTTTTTAGCTAAATTGCATGAAAAAGGGGCAAACTAAATAATGAAAGTATAATGCAAAGTTGTTTCACTATGTACAACTAACATTAATCCCTTAAAGGGACATAAAACACAAAAAGTTTATTTCATGGTTCAGATAGAGCATACCAGTTTAAACAATTGTCCAATGCACTTCTATTATCAAATTTTCTTTGTATTCATGTTATACTTTGTTGAAAAGCAGGAAGGTAAGCTCAGGAGTGTGCACGTGTCTGCAGCACTATATGACAATGTTATACATTAGCAAGAGCACTAGATGGCAGCACTATTTCTTGTCATGTAATGCTTCAGGCATGTGCACGCTACCTACCTATGTATATCTTCAACAAAGGATAGCATGAGAATAACTCAAATTTGATAATAGAAGTAAATTGGAAAGTTTTTTAAAATTGTATTCTCTATCTGAATCATGACAGAAAAATGTTGGGTTTTATGTCCCTTTAATAAGCCCGAGTCATGTTTTGCCTTGTGTTGAAATTTTAACCTTCTCTTTGTCACAGCTATAAGTTGCATGAACAGCTTTATTATAATCAGCTGTTAACTTCTTGTTGCATAGAACAAGCACCACTGTAAAGGATACCAGCATCACAAAACACCTTATAAACAAACATAACTTAAAGGGACATGAAACCCACATTTTTTTTCTTTTATGATTCAAATAGAGAATACAATTTTAAATAACTTTCCAATTTACTTCTATAATTTAATTTGCTTCCTTCTCTTGTTATCCTTTGCTGAAAGCTTTATCTAGGAAAGCTCAGGAGCAGCAGAGAACCTAGGTTCTAGCTGTTAATTGGTAGCTGCATATATATTGCGATTGTGATTGGCTCACCCATGAGTTAATTTAGAAACCATTAGTGCATTGCTGCTACTTCAACAAATGATACCAAGAGAATGAAACAAATTAGATAATAGAAGTAAATGAGAAAGTTGTTTAAAATTGTATTCTCTATCTGAATCATGAAAGAAACAATTTGGGTTTCATGTCCCTTTAAAGAAATGAAATGTAAAAAATTAGGCTTAACGGAACGTTTGAAAAATCAGAAACTAATCTTTTGGACGAAACAAGATTTCCCCCCATGCAGATGACTCCTGACCACACATCCAGAATGTCCTGGAACACCTACAGCCAACCCTCTGTTTGTGTCTGTGAGGTTTCTGAGACGCATTTCATTCTTTGCAATGACACTACTTTACTCTTATAAAAAAGACATAGGAATATTTCACAGCAAAAAAATATTTACATAATTCTCAAAATATAACATTTCTATAATATAACCCACCTCAGTTATCAATATCTCAATCGTGTTCATGTTCTAAAAATGCATCGCTTTACTTTAGAACATTAAAGGGAAGTGGAGGAAGGTTCTCTATTTTAGTTCACAAACATGCTAAATTAGTTCTAGAAAAAGACTCATTAGTTTAGACTCACACATTAACAACTCTACAACAAATAATCCCTCAGTGTTAGTTCACCTCACTATTAAAAACTTTACCTTTAATAATAATAATAATAATAATAATAAAAAGTATAAAAATATATAACTATTAATAAACCCCATCATGAGTCTAACTCAAATGCAATTAAATCAAATATACATTTAAATAACCTATTTTGCAAAGGTGTTCCAGTTGTAATTTTTGTTTGCGCCTTGAACCATTCTTTTTTTTTTATTTATTTTTATTATTTTCCAATTACATAAACAGTTTCATCTGATTCATCGTGTCCTGCCCATTTAATAAAGAATAACTGTACTTGCTGACTATTCACGTTTTGTATGTTATACTGTTCCAGTGTAATTTGTGCAATTACTGCTTTTTAAATTCAGCAAATATAGGCGCATGTGTAGCTTTCCATCTTTTCAATATAATATTATGAGCTAATATCAGTAATGTATTAATAAGTTTGTTGTTTTTGGAGATAGCAGAATACCTAACTAGAAAAGAGATGTCTTGGGGACTTATTCTAACTCCTGTCTCTATCACTTCATTCATGCAATAACTTATCTTACTCCAAAATTGTACATTGTACATTTTAGGGCAAAGCCACAGACAGTGCAAAATATCTGCACGCTCTTTGCTGCACCTTGTGCACATATGCAATTTTTTATACTACCTAGTCAGTTTTTCAGGTGTAATATAAACATCATATAATATTTTTAAATGTGATTCTCACCACGCCGTAGGAACCCAGGTATCATTGATTAAAGGGACAGTATACTTAAAAATAGTTTATCCCTTAATGTGTTTACAATTGCTTTTTTTACCAACTGCAGAGTAAAAAATGTATGAAAATTAGCTTTTTAAGTTTTTTTGTGTTTATTAAAGGTCTGATTTTGTGTTTTGAAGCCACAGCCTAATAAAATGGGTTGAGCTTGTAGGTATAATCAGATCTCATTACTGTATCACATTGTGTACATAAATCTGCTTCTTTATCTTATATCTGTCCATAAACCAATCACCAATACTTGGAGAGAACAATGGAAAATCAACATTTTATTACCTTATCTCTGCTATAACCCACCGAGAGTGTAATTTCTTCTGCTGGCTGTGTTTACAAAGTTTATCTATAGCTTGGACCTGCGGCCACAAACTTTCAGAATAGATGGGGATACCACATGCTAAATCAACTATTTCAAATGCCAATATAAGGGTAAAGGAGCTACTTGTAAACAATTTAATACACTCCAGCAGGTAAAGTGGATCATTGGGAAGAAATTAAAGGGGAGAACATTTTTGAGTAAACCGTCCCTTTAATTTAAGACTCTCCTGAATAACTGATAGCTCAATATCCGGAAAATACCTTTGCCATGTCAATTGTATATATTTAATTTAAATTAGTTTACTGTGCATATTCAAAATATTATAAAGAGTTGAAATTGAAAATCTACCTGCTTGGTATATTTTAATCCCCGCCGCAATTGTACCAAGAGTCTAATTGGGCTTAAATTCCTTTTGAATATCCATTAAAAAATGTCTATTCTGCAGGTAAGCAAAAAAATCTTTATTCTGTATTCCATATTTGCAGGAGATATTATTGAATGTATATATTATTCCATCTGCTACAAGTAACTGTTTAACATATTTTAACCCCTTATCTCATCAACCTTGAAACACTTGGGTATTATACCCGGGTTGAAATCCAGGATTCCCCTGTATTGGTAAGAATTCTGTGACATATGGATTAATCTGAATTTCACAGTAATATTTCTGCCAAGCTATTACAATATTCTTAAACGTCATTAAATTATCCACGTTACAAGGCAGTTTATATATTGGGCAATGCAATATAGCCTTCAGCTCAAAAGAAGCAATAATACTAGATTCACACTGATACAAAGTGACATACTCCGTCTCAGTAATCCAGTCAATAGCATATTTAAGTAACGTAACCAGATTATAATATTTAATATTTGTAAAAGCTAACCCTGCCGCAAGATTAGTATTCATTAGTCTTTTTAGAGCAATCCGCGGTTTCCCCCCTTTTCATATAAACCTGGAGCACATTTGATTACATTTATTGATATCTGTATTTTTAAGCATTGCTGGAATATTTTGTAATAAATACAGTATTTTAGGGAATAATATTGTTTTTATTAGCATAATACGAGCAATTAATGAGATTGGCAAATTACTATCTACTATCTACTATTACTATCTACTATCTAATTTACTCTGCATTCCCTTTAAACAGTCTGAGATATTCAGATCATACCATTCTTGTGGATTGCTACTTAAAACTATACCTAAGTTGTTGATCTGTTTAGTTTCTTTGAGTGAATCTTTAACAGCAAATTTTACTGGTTTCGTTATCCATAACAACTCAGATTTGGATAAAAACGTGCCCAAAAAGTTGCACGTTTACTAGCAGCTTAGGTAGACTAACTTTTAAATTACTTAAGAAAATGACAAGATCATCCGCATATAGCGAAAGAATAAACTTTTGCTCCCCTATATTAATGCCATCTAATTGCTCATGTAAAATAATTGCCAACGCTTCAACTGTAATATTAAATAATAGTGGGGATAGTGGACATCCTTGTTTCGTTCCCCTCTGAAGGGAAAAATAATCTGTAGTTTAACCATTTATAATAATGGATGAGACTGGATTGCTATAAATTAGCTGTACAAAATTACTAAAATGAACACTAAACCCGAATTTTTCTATTGTAGTAAACAAATGACTCCAACGTATGTAGTCAAATACTTTTTCCGCATCTATGGTTAATATAGCTGAATCCAACATTCTTTCACCCTTTTATTTTATTTTATTCCAAAAGTAATCTAAAATAATCATAGTCTTCCATATATTCTTAACCGGGTTTCTCCCTTGCATAAAGCCTACTTGATTCTCATGAATAATCCCTTTAAGTAAAGGTTTCAATCTATTGGCTAATATTGTTGTTAATATTTTATAATCTGTGTTTAACAGTGATATTGGCCTATATGATGCTGCCTTCTCGGGGTCCTTATTTTTTTTCAAGATCAGTGAAATATTGGATGCTGTAAAAGATTTGGAACATCCTACTTGAGATCCATAGTAAGTGTTAAACAATCTACATAATGTTGGAGTTATTTTTTCTTGCAAAATTCTTTAAAATTCTATCGGGAGACAGTCTGGGCCCGGGGCTATGTTCACTTTAGCTTCTTTAATGGCACTAATTACTTCTTGCATAGTGATTGGTAAATTTAATTCTTATACTTCCTCATGAGAAATTCTAGGCAAATTTAACTTAGACCAAAACATATTTTTATGTTTTAAATTCAGCGGTTCTGTCTTATATATTTCCTGAAAATATTTATAAAAAACTTTCTTAATATCCTCGATCTGAGTATACCTTTTATCATTCTGTCTAATAGCTGTAATCACATTACTGCCTTTAGGTTTAGAGATTCTAGCCAAGTATTTTGCCGCTCTCCCAGCAAACCCTCTATACAATGCTTTTTGTCTTAATCTTTCCTGAGTAGTTTTCTGCTTCAAAAATATATCCCTCTGGGTTTTAGCATTAATATATTTCCCCCATGTTTCATTATTTGCAGAGGCAACATATGCATTATAACAATTCCTCACTGTATTTGAAAGTTGTAGCTCTTTCTATTTGGATTTCTTCTTAACTCTACAGAGATATGCCTTAATATTCCCTCTGAGTACCGCCTTCGCCATTTTCTCCACATAATCCCCATTATAATTTTGATATTCTGCCCATTTAATCTTTAAAAAATTCTGAAAATTGCTGTTAGATAATAAATATTTGGGAAAGAAAATACTATTATTGCCCCTCATTTTAATGGAATTAATTCTAAACTCCAGAGAAATAATTGAGTGGTCTGACAGAATAATGTCTTTGATATCAGCCTTACATTCAAATCCCATCAGACTGTCTGCTATTAAAAACATATCTATTCTAGATAGAATTTGGTGACTTTGTGAGATACAGGTATATGTTTTACCTGGTTTTATGTTGAACCATTCTAGTTAACTCGTAAGATGCCGCAGAGATTTTAGCAGAGCTATCTTTTCTATCCAAGGGGTTAAACCTAATTGTAAACCTTCACTCAATGCATACTCTTTTAACCAGAGTTATTTTTGGACTTTTGTGATGAATTCATCTTTAATTCAAATACATTTGTGTGTGTGTGTGTTAGCTTTTATGATAGGTATCTAGTTAAGATATCCACAGACCTTTTTCAGGAGGGGGTAGGGTAGGGGTTAAAAAGTGTTAAGTGTAACCCTACCTCTATTTTGATTTAAATGGACATAAAACAAGTTGGATTAGAGACAAAATATAATAATATGTACTTTTAAATTATACTGCAGTGCCTCGCCATTTACCCTTTCTTTTAAGTTTCCGAATTTTACAGCTCTAACCTCCCCCACACATTTCCTTCTATTTCTGTATCTATATCTACCTTTGTTTTAGTAGAATGCAGAAGTGAACACTTATCTACTGGAGTATGCCTAGAAGCAAATAAGCTGCTGTGAACTGATAAGGTGTGTGTGTGTGTGTGGGGGGTGGCTCAGACTACTTCAGACAGCATGACTATGTAAGTAAATTTGCTTATTTTTTAAAATTATTTTAAAACACTTGCCAGCAATTAACAATTTTTTTATGCAAACTATTTTTACTTAATTAGCCCATTTTAGGATATGCACAGATCTCAACATGTTTTATGGCACTTTCACATTCAACAACATGGTAGTTTGTAGGGGAAAGAAAACATATAAAAACATTTAAAAGTATGTTACTTAGTAATCCTAAGCCAAAAGTCACCTCTCTCTTGTATCTAAGGTATTGGCATTTACTACCTCCTTAGGTAATGATTTCCACAATTTTATTGCTCTTACAGTGAAGAAACGTTTACGTTGCAGGAGATTACATTTCCTTTCCTCCAGCCTTAAATTGTGACCTCTAGTCACAAACAATTTTCTTGGAATAAACTGACCTTCTGCCATCTCTGTATATGAGCCTTGAATAAATTTATATAAAGTAATCATGTTGCCTCTCAAGCATCTTTTTTCTAGAGAGACCAGACCCAGTTTGGCTAGCCTATCCTCATAGCTGGAGCTTTTTTGTAAGTATATTAGATTTGTATAGGTTGAACTTCATGGATTTCTGTCTTTTTTCAACCTCATCTACTATGTTACTATATTAATATGTTACTATGTATAGAACAGCTTTTGCTTCCATACTGTGTCTGACCATAAAAACTCTTTATGGAGTTAGTACACTAAAACCAAAATCACTTCTATGTTTTGGAATGAACCCCACAATGACAGCTTTAAATGCTCTTAACTTATTTCTGCAGATCTTGTGCAGTACAGTGAAAACCTCCTTATGGATTGATAGAATAAATTACTTTAATTGACCTTTTAAGTTTGCATTGTAAATTTAGCCGATCTGCACTTCCAGATAAACAACTTCTACAAAAGTTTACAGCTTCTATTTTGTGCCTGAGACACGTGAAACAATGATATTTATCATCTCAAATGCCAAAGCGTCATATTGTTCCTAGTGTTCAGCATTCTAGCCACAAGCTGTAAATTTTGTCTTTTCTTGAATTTAATATATTTAACAAATCCAACTTTAATTTTGAAAATCTAGTTGCTCTCCAAACCCAAAATATTCTATTATTTACTGTTCAGGACAATTGAAAACATTCCCCATATGCGTTTATTTTTTCATTAATTATTGAGATTTTTTTATTCATAAAATGTACTTTCAATGCCTGATAATACTAATAATAATCATCATAATAGTAATACTATTAATGATTATCACTAAGTAATGTGATGCAGCCCCTGATGGTCAGAAAGGGTTAAGTGAAGTCACATTTAGAAAATAATCAAAATAACAATGGCTTGGCTCCAAGAGAGACCAGCAGCCTCTAATGGGTACCAATACGAATTCATTACTGAGCTTTATGGGACAACATTAAATATTTCTGTAGATTCAGGCACGCTGGGCACTAGGCAGTTGTCAGGGAGCAGCACCCAAGGGTGAAATATTAAAGTGACAAACAGTAACAATGAAACTCCCAGAACACCGCTGGTTTAAATATAAATGATAAAGTTAAAACACTTCTTTCTCTTGGTCTCATTTGTTAAAGAGTAAACCTAGACAGATTCATGTGTGCATATGACTTTTTACTCTATAGCGCAGCACTGTGTACTTGCAATCACCGGCAGCAGTTCATCCATGGTGCTCTGCCAGATGGCTGGGGCAGAAGCAATACAAGACCTTCTAGATGACATGTTAGTGACTGGACCTACAATGGAGAAACATAAATGTACCATTGAAGCTGTGTTGAGATAAGGGAAACACTACAGAATGATTATAATAATGTTATATATGTAATTAAAGCCCTCATTCATAACTGGAGCGCTCTCAATTCTCAAAAGTGTCTGTTTCCATAAATGTAAAAGGCAGGGGCATTTAACATGTCCTTTGTTCTACTGATAAAGGGGAGACATGTAAATAATGTAAATAAATGGTGAAAAATAAAAAAAATAATGATATATTAATAAAATTTGACGAATTCTCACTAGCTCACTGTTAGATCTTGATATAGGGCTTACAGCAGTTTTTAGGCACCCAAAAAGTTTAGAGCCTATGACCACCCCTGAATTATCTCATCCCATTTACATATACTTGTGTAAGCTGCCCCAGCAGTTATTTCAAATGATATTGCTTGTCCTTCATGGATTACCTGCACCACTAAATGCATTTCCCCAAAGTCAACTTGTCAGCTCCTCTCATGGTGTTTTGTGTATGGTACAAATGGGAATGAGGAATACATCCCAACAATTCCTAGTTGGTGTCTAAAACCATGTGGCATCACTATGGTCTAGTTGGTGTCTAAAACCATGTGGCATCACTATGGTCTGGTTGGTGTCTAAAACCATGTGGCATCACTATGGTCTAGTTGGTGTCTAAAACCATGTGGCATCACTATGGTCTAGTTGGTGTCTAAAACCATGTGGCATCACTATGGTCTGGTTGGTGTCTAAAACCATGTGGCATCACTATGGTCTAGTTGGTGTCTAAAACCATGTGGCATCACTATGGTCTAGTTGGTGTCTAAAACCATGTGGAATCACTATGGTCTAGTTGGTGTCTAAAACCACAAGGAATCACTATGGTCTAGTTGGTGTCTAAAACCACAAGGAATCACTATGGTCTAGTTGGTGTCTAAAACCACAAGGAATCACTATGGTCTAGTTGGAGCCACAGTGGGTGGAGTTAGATCCAGAGACCAAGCTGAGCATTTTTTTCAGCCTCACAAACAATTACAGGCACATTTTAGGCATAGGGGAGACAGCGGGACAGAATTACAAACCAGAATTGCATCCATATCAACAGAATTGTTTTGGGGGGCAAAAAATAATATGCTTTAAACATAATAATATCAGTGGTAATATCATGTATGCATCAATTTAAAAATGTTGACTCAATGGTATCAAACAGTGACTCAAGTGGGTGCTTAGATAGGAGACCATTTACAGAGGGCACTGCACAGTGTGAGCACTAGTAGAGGGTTACTGATAAATCCCAAGCAAATAGTTTACTCTACAATCATCCATGTGCTTGGAAATACAATCAAGCATTACAGAGTTTGATTCTATGCACTACTCAGGACATGGTTAGATAAAGGTGTTTTTGAGAATAATTTGTTGTACATAGCAGCTATGAGTATAAAATCTACACAAGATCACAGATTCGCTGCCTGATACATTTGTTGCTGCTGTTCAATCCCTCGTTGTTACAAATTGTTCCTTTAAGGCAAAACTTTACTTAGATTGTCTATTAATTAATGAACACAGCTGGCTTGAGTCTGCCACACTGAGCGGATTTGTGTGAAGTTGGCTCCATCAGACGCTTATTTATTAGATTTACTCAGTGTTAAGGGATAATGACACAAGTGAGTCTGCTTTAGTCCCAAGGAATACTATATTTATTAATGTTTAATAAACTCATGGATGTTCTTGATACTTTAAAACAAGATTAGTAAGAGTGCATTTGGTCTTGTATTATCTTGTATCTTTATCCTAAAGTACTGGGCAACCCATCAATACATTTTATCTGGTGCTGGTCTTTCACTTCTTCCTAATGAATGTGTACGAGCCAGGGAGGCATTGCTCAGCAATTGAATTGTAATATTGATCTTAAAAGGACCTGAAACCCCAACTTTTTTCTTTGCACGGTTCATATAGAACATGCAATTTTAAATTACTTTTCAATGTACTTCTATTATTAAATGTTCTTTATTCTCTTGGTATCCTTTGTTGAAAAGCAGGGAGGTAAGTTGAGGAGCATGCACATTTCTGGAGCACTATATGGCAGCAGTTTTCCTGTCAGGTACAGACAAGTGCACACTACCTACCTAGGTATCTGTTCAACAAAGAATACTATGAGAATGACACACACTTGATAATAGTAAATTGGAAACTTTTTAAAAAATAACATACTCCTGCCTGGATCATGAAAGCCGTCTGTCTCCTGCAGGAACTACAGTGGCAATCTGTGTCTGTATGGACCACTACTCACCTCTTTATCATGCTTGCCTGTATATATCAGCTGGTGATTCTCTGTGGGCACAATTTTACAATAATGTTACCACATTTATATTGGATATTGGCATAGCTCACAAGGGTACAAACTTTATTATTAACCCCTTTTGTGCCAGAGAGGGCTTTAAGACATTGACTGACAACCCTCAATCTAGCGCCAGCTCTACTCCTAGCACTATTGATCGAGAAAACCTTGTTTTGTGATGCTTCTAGATTTTCATCTAAAATCAAGAAAAATGCTGTAGGAATTTGAATTCCATAACAATAAAGTGGATGCAACTTAAGTTCTCTGCTACATATAGTTATGTAAATTTCTATTCCAAGGGACTGCTGTTACGTCTGTGGTTATTACACATGGGAAACATAATAGAATTATTACAAATACTTGCAAACATGTCAAAAAGGCCAGTTTTGTATTTATCAGCACCCTTTGACTGTTAAATTCAATGTGTGTGTTTTGTTGTCAATATTGGGGCATATTTATGATTGTGTGAGCAGACATGATCCGATATAACGGATCATGTCTGCTGCACATCGATAAATGCCGACAGCATACGCTCTCAGCATTTATCATTGCAGCAGCAGTTCTGGTGAACTGCTGGTGCAATGCCACCCGCTGCAGATTTGTCCACTAGCAGGGGGTGTTAATCAACCCAAACATATTCGATCGGGTTGATTTCTGTTGATTTCTGTCCGCAGCCTCAGAACAGATGGACAGGTTATGGAGCAGCAATTTTTAGACCGCTGCTTCATAACTTCTGAAGGCTCGCCGGAAACACGGGGCATCAAGCTCCGTACAGAGCTTGATAAATATTTCCTTTAGGGTTAGATAACAAGTGGCACACTAAAGTTAGCTATAAGCAATATCGAAACCATGCTAACTTGTGCGCATATTACAAGTCGAAAGTAAACAAAATGTGTGTTTGTCTGATTACTGCAATTGAAGACCTAGGGGTAGATTTATTAAGCAGCGGATGCTGCAATCTACCCCCATAGTTTCAGGCTCGCCGGAAACCTAAGTTAAGAAGCAGCGGTAACTTCTCCACCACCTTTTAGTTGGAGGACTTCAATCATCCCAATTAGATACGATCAAGATATTGACATCCCCTGCTAGCGGCCGATTGGCCGCAAATGTGCAGGGGGAGGCATTGCACAAGCATTTCACTAGAAATGCTTGTGCAATGTTAAATGCCAACAGCGTATGCTGTAGGCATTTAGCGATGTTGGGTGGACATGATAGAGTAGAGCGTAAGGGGTAAAATATAGCAGAAGAAAGTCCCAAGCACAAGCCACATATAGTAAAAAATCCAGGCTTTCATTCAAATGTTTAAAAACATGTTAGAATACAGCCATAGACCGCATAGCAATGACTGACAGCTTAAAATTAAGAAGGGAAAGCTGAGCTCCTCATACAGCAGCCATGTTTCGTGCTTCCCAAGTACTTGCTCACTGCCTGTAGGAGCTGCAGCTGCCCTCAGCTTATATAGGCTACAGCTGTGTCATTTTAAAGATACAGTCACATTTATTATATCCCTTCTTAGTTGTTGCAAATTATTCTAAATTAAACATGGAATATTTGTAAAGGGAAAAGGTAAAGGATGAAATATATCACATATTATACATATTCATATAAGTCATTTCTATTACTTTATATTTTGATATAAAAAAGATTAATAATATAGAACAAGCAAAGTGAATAACCAATTAAATCCCTATACACGTAGAGTAATGTCCTTCCTAAAATTTAAACCATAGGGTATCGAGGTGTTCAAGGTAAAAATCCAGAATACCTCTCTTGTATTAAGTTTATTGTCACGATTCCCTCCCCTTTTCCACCGGGGAATGTGGTCAATGCCCTGTACAGACAATAATGTTGAATCAGAATTATGTAATTCTTTAAAATGCTTAGCGATTGGAGTATCTGAATAAGGATCCTCAATGGATCGTACATGCCAAAGAAAGAGATCCTTTAGGGGTCTCTTAGTTCTGCCTACAGGTCAATAGATAAATGACATGTGTTGTTGCACAATTTATGTAAAAGTTGATCCTATGGCCTCTAGTTATCAAGCTGTCTTTCCTGCATTCGTCATTGGATTGACCTCGCATTCTATTGGCTGTTCCGATCAGCCAATAGAACACAAGGTTAATCCGATTGGCTGATTGAATCAGCCAATCGGATTTTTCCTACCTTAATTCCGATTGGCTATCAGCCAATCGGAATTCGAGGGACGCCATCTTGGATGACGTCCCTTAAAGGAACCTTCATTCGTCGGGTAGTCGTCGGGCCAGCAGGATGTTCCGCGTCGGAGGTCTGCAAGATGGAGCCACGGTTGGATGAAGATAGAAGACACCGCTTGGATGAAGACTTCTACCGGATGGAGGACCTCTTCTTGCCCCGCTTGGATGAAGAATTTGGCCCGGCTGGGTGAACACGGCTCAAGGTAGGGTGATCTTCAGGGGGTTAGTGTTAGGTTTTCTTAAGTGGGGTTTGGGTGGGTTAGAGTAGGGGTGTGTGGGTGGTGGGTTTTAATGTTGGGGGGGTTGTTTTTTTTTTACAGGTAAAAGAGCTGATCACTTTGGGGCAATGCCCCGCAAAAAGCCCTTATAAGGGCTGGTAAAAGAGCTGATTACTTTAATTAATTTAGTTAATGATAGTAATTTTTATTTAGATTTATTTAAATAATATTTAAGTTAGGGGGGGTGTTAGGGTTAGGGTTAGACTTAGGTTTAGGGGTTAATAAGTTTAATATAGTGGCGGAGGTGTAGGGGGGGGCAGGATATGGGTTAATAAATTTAATATAGGTGGCGGCGGTATAGGGGGCGGGAGATTAGGGGTTAATAGGTATTATGTAGGTGGCAGCGGGGTCCGGGAGCGGCGGTTTAGGGGTTAATATATATATTATAGTTGTGGTGGGGTCCGGGAGCGGCGGTTTAGGGGTTAGTAAGTTTATTTAGTTGCGGCGGGGTCTGGGAGCGGCGGTTTAGGGGTTAATAAGTATATGTAGGGGGGCAGATTAAGGGTTAATAAGTATAAAGTAGGTGGCAGCGGTGTCAGTGCGGCAGATTAGGGGTTAATAAGTATAAAGTAGGTGGCGGCGGTATAGGGGGGGCAGATTAGGGGTGTTTAGACTCGGGGTACATGTTAGGGTGTTAGGTGCAGACATTTCCCATAGAAATCAATGGGATATCGGGCAGCAGCGAACATGAGCTCTCGCTGCTGTCAGACTCCCATTGATTCCTATGGCATCCGCCACCTCCAGGGCAGCAGATTGAAAACCAGGTACGCTGGCCTGGAATAGTGGCGAGCGTACCTGGTAGGTGTTTGATAACTACCAAAAGTAGTCAGATTGTGCCGAACTTGCGTTCAGAACATCTGTAGTGACGTAACCATCGATCTGTGTCGGACTGAGACCGGCAGATCGTATGTTACGTCACTAAATTCTACTTTTGCCGGGCTGTAGGGCTTGATAACTAAGGCAAATCAGCCTTGCCACAAATACGCTGTGGAAATCCGGCGTATTTGCGGTTGATGGCATGATAACTAGAGGCCTATGGGTACATTTAGTTTGCATAGAGATAAAATGTTCCCTTTCTTTCACAAAATCACAAGTTTTACATATATTGTGTCGACATTTATAAAAACCATTTCTACGCTTAAGCCAGCAGGTTTAATTTACTCTGAGTAAATCTGAAGGCGATATAAAATTACCCATTGTTTTACCCTCCTTAGGAATAAACTGACATCCCTCATTGATTACCTTCTTGAGTATAGGATCTGTATGTAGAATGGTTAGACTTGCCTCAATAATTTTACATATACCATTGTATTCCAAGCTATAGGTGGTAATAAATTTTGGTTTGTCATTTTTATCTTCAAGATATTTATTCTTGTACTGCATCAGTTTTTCTCTTGGTATGGAATCCACTTCCCTGCGGGCTTTATCTAGGGTTTTTTAATTATATCCCCTTACTTTAAGTCGTTGTGTAATCTTATCAGCCTGCCTGATGTAATTCTCCTCATTAGTACAGTTTCTTTTGGCTCTTATAAATTGCCCTTTGGGAATTCTATGTACAGTGTGTCGTGGATGGCATGATTTTTAATCAAGAATAGTGTTGCCTGCTGTGGTCTTCCTATATAGATCAGTCTTTATTACACCTGTATTCGGGTTACCACTGATAGTAGTTATATCCAAAAAAGTAATCCTGTCTTTATTTTGTTCTCCTACCAATTTGATATCACAATTATTATTGTTTAAATAAGCACAGAATACATCAATGCTTTCCTCTGTGCAATCCTTTATAAACATCAAATCATCAATGTATCTGGCGAACAAGACAATATGATCTCGATAGGGATTTCTATCTCCAAAGACGTGGAGCAGCTCCCACCATCCCATAAAGAGATTGGCATGGCAGGGGGCAAATTTTGCCCCCATTGCTGTTCCACGCCTTTGAAGATAGAAGCTGTCCTCAAACATGAAGTAATTGTGGGATAATAGATAATTAATTGAATTAAGTAAAAATTGTTTGGTGGCTGGATTAAAATTGCTTTTTGTGGTCAAGGACGTACTCTATTGCTTGTAGCCCCTTAACATGTGTGATCAAGGTATATAAAGAGGCCACATCAACCACCAAAAACTTATAGGTGGGCTTCCATTTAACATCCTTCAGCTTAAGTAGTAGGGAAGTAGTGTCCTGTATAAAGCTTGGTAACGCTTTCACTAATGGTTGTAGAAAGCTATCAATCAGGTCAGAAAGGGGCTCATTTAGTGAATTTATCCCAGCTATTATAGGGCGCCCTGGGGGGTTAGTGATGTCTTCTTCCAAGATCATTTTAAACTGTTGGGAGGGAATATCCTTTAATTTAATATATACATCCATATCCTGCAATTGATTATTTGCTTCCCTTATATATTTTACCCTGTCCAAAATAACAACATTTCCCCCTTTGTCTGAAGTTCTAATTGTTATGGTACAATCCTGGTTCAATTTATTTAAAGCTTATCTTTCTTTAAATGTTAAATTCATTTTTTTTCTAGGTTTTTGGTTTAATGCTCTTAGTTTTCCCTCTACAACCCTCTGAAAAATCTCCACCGCATTAGACCTAGAGTGTACAGGGTAAAAATTGCTCTTTTTCTTAAAGGGACACTGAACCCAAAAATTTTCTTTCGTGTTTCAGATAGAGCATGCAATTTTAAGCAACTTTCTAATTTACTCCTATTATCAAATTTTCTTCGTTCTCATCTTTATTTGAAAAAGAAGGCATCTAAGCTTTTTTTGGTTCAAGACTCTGGACAGCAGTTTTTTATTGGTGGATTAATTTATCCACCAATCAGCAAGGACAACCCAAGTTGTTCACCAAAAATGGGCCGGCATCTAAACTTACATTCTTGCATTTCAAATAAAGATACCAAGAGAATGACACAATTTTGATAATAGGAGTAAATTAGAAAGTTGCTTAAAATGTCATGCTCTATCTGAATCACAAAAGAAAACATTTGGGTTCAGTGTCCCTTTAAATTTACTTAGATCAATGTTTCTTTTGGATACTAATCCTTCAGTATTCACATCATTCTAACCTAAGAGCTCTTGTAAATCAGAAACAGAACAAATGTCAGAAAAAGTCAAATAATTTTCAATATTCACATTATTTGGTTCAGTTCTACTTTCATTCTGTACCCTTTCAGCATCCACAAAATGTTTGCGTAAAATTAATTTTCGCACAAATTTGTTAACATCTACAATTGTGTTAAACAAATTAAAATGCTGTGAGGGAACAACATTTAAGCCCTTAGATAACACACATATTTCTAGGTCAGATAAGTTTACACTGGACAAGTTCAGAACATTATTTTTATTTAAGCATATTTCTTCTGTCGATTCCCCGATCTTGTCAGGTAAGTTCTCAGTTGTTTCCCCTTGTTCTCTTGTAATTTCTCCTCTCCTCCCTTGTCCAGTATTTGTTTTGTGGCCTTGCCCTCTTTTGCCTCTATGTATTTTTTCTTTTACCACTGGTAAATTCTCTCGCTGTTCGTTTTTTGAGGCACTAGTAGATAGTAATTCTAGAGATGTTTGAAAAACTGCAGGGGTAGGCTCATCAATATTAACTTCACCATCTGAGGACACTACTTCATACTCTGTATCAGAGAAAGTGACCTGTTTTGCTTTCTTGGCCCTATTTTTGAACCATTTTTTTCTTTCTATTAGAGTCACGGTTGAAATTATCAAGTCCCATCTATAAACAATATGGTGATCATAATCATATTTGTCCCTAGAAATCTTTCTAGATTTAGATTCCCATAGCTCTTGACGAAAAGTAAGCATATTCTTTTCAAATTGCTTATCATTTACTTTAAACTCTGGGTCTTTTTGGACTGATTTAAGTCTCTCCTGTACCTCTTTAATTTCAGCCAGCAAATCAACTCTTTGTTTCTGCTTATATTCTATCAGCAGTTCAATTAGGGCAAAAGAGCATACATTCAGAATAGCATTCCATTTACTCATAAATTCAACCTCTGTCACTCTAACTTTCTTATGCGTAATCCTCTATTATATTTTTATATATTAGAAAAGTCTTAATATCAAGTTCCAAATTTTTCTCAGGGTGTCAATTTCATAAAAAAACTGTCAATGGCATGTACCATCTCATCCTCAGGGGCCCATTTATCAAACTCCGGATGGAGCTTGAGGGCCTGTGTTTCTGGGGAGTCTGCAGTCTCGCCAGAAACACCAGTTATGAAGCAGTGGTCTAAAGACTGCTGCTTCATAACCTGTACACCGCCGCAATTCAACCCGATCAAGTACGATTGCTAGTGCAATGTTGAATACAGAAAGCATATTGCTCTCCACATTCAGCGAGGTCTGGCAGACCTGATCCGCACTGTTGGATCAGGTCCACCAGACCTTTAATAAATATCCCCCTCAGTGTCATACTGTGTAGTTAAATCCTCAAAGTTGGTAAGGACATATGATTCCTTTTCACAGTTATCCATAATAAGGGGTAAAATAAGCTGCACCATGCACAACATAAGTACATTAAAATAAAGCATTACAATTATAACTATCTGAATAAAATGATTAATCTAGGGGCGTGGCTAACCGGTGGCCATGATAAGTCGCACATTTTAATAGCTCTGGAACTACTATGAGAATTACCTTAAATATTTCTCAAATAATACTGAATAAGCTCCTATCGACTGACATATGGTCTTTTAAGACCCTAGCCATTCAGAAGCATATAAGTGGCAAAAAATTTCAGTGTGATTTACAGTGTTACGTCAAAATACAAGACTGACGCCGGCCTTCTATGTGCAACTGCACTAACCTTCCCCGGGCTACCGGGTAAAACAAAATCATCCCATTATCCACTCATGATGGAGGCATCCTATTCAGATATCCTCACCTTGCTGATGGAACTTGACAGCAAGTTGGACAGCGGATTTAATGATCTCATGGCTACAGTTAGCGGGCAGCTCAAGCAAGATGGCGTCCGACTCCGAACTAATAGGGACTTGGAGGTCTCGGGCCCACCTGAGAAAACACTTACCGCAAACATGCTCTCACTATCCCAGAAGGAGAGGCCTATGCAGGATCCAAGCTCGGCTACAGGAGGGAGCAATGTAGACGCAATGTTGTGGTGCTCTGCTGATATCCCATCTTCCCACGCCAAGGTCTCATGGAGTCTTACACAGATGAGCGGTGCTTTAATGGGCTGTAAGAAGTCACTCCGGCATCTGTGCTCACAGCGTACCCAGCTTTTAGCCTCTCCTACTTTTGGTCCCGATACAGATTGGACACTTAGCCACTTACCTCTGGCTTCAGACTGGGGAGATGCGGCAAGCCCCCCTAGAGTAATCACAGTCCTTGTTTTTCTTTCCTCCGAGGGTCATATAACTGACGGGGAGATCTGCTGGATAGAGAGACGATGCCTGTCCAACAATCTGAGCCGTTTTTCACAGGTTTGGGACTCCCACATTATCCTTCACGATGAACTGAGCAAACATCATTACTCACTATATGGACATCGCTCTGGAATAGGGTGATCAAATGTATACCCTAACCTTATTCAGAGAGGTTTCCTTTCTGCCGCATCCAGACTCGATGCATAGGGTGGTGATAATTATGCTTCTCTATCTTTGAACTGTATATATTTTACATTGGTCCAGCTTGTTATGCCTCTACCTGTTCAGTGGTTGTTGGTCTATTTATAATGTTATGACTGGGATAGACTGTTACTGGACATATATTATTGGTTACCTTGTTAATGTTAGTCGGTATTGCCCTCCAGTTATAATACCTATATACTTCACCTCTTTTAAAAAAAAAAAAAAAAAATGTTTCAATTTATAGAGTACACATTATGTTAATAGTAGTAACCATAACAAATTTTATATTTAGCCCACAAACAGCTATATATCAGTAACCTCCCGTTTCACTAATGTTGCCCTAGCCCTTACGCTTCTCCATAACTCACACTTGCATTATTTCATTTAAGGAACTCATCCCTTGAGGTATCTGATTTGCCCGCTTGTTCTTGCTAGCTATTAGATAGATGGACTCAGTCAACTCATCTCCAATATAGTTTTACCCATACACGATTATCCGCTTAATTTAACAAATATATTAGGGCTCTATTCAACTCTAGTGGGTAATTAATCAGGTTAAATCCTAATACTAAATGATGGAAACCATCTTTAGGAATGTTTCCCCCTCCCTTTGATCTAATTTAGTACCCCCGCTCTAGCTCCGGGTAAAATTTTATATGTTCTCTCCTATTAGGAACAGTCTGTTTTTTCCTAAACTATACTATTAGTTGGATTAACTAATTAGTTTTTGAAAGTTTTACTAGTTTAATTGCCTTTCATATTTAGTGCTAGTTTTGATTGTTGATATGTGGTATTAGTGAGTTCCTGTGTAATATGCTTGTATTCTGATACATGCTTCCTACCTTTGTGTCTGCTTTTTAAGGGTTATCTACAGAGGTACCTCCTATCTCACTTCATTATATCTGTCTTTATGCTTATGGATGTTATTGAAATTGTATATTTGATGGTTCTCACAGTTTGTGCCTCAAATACGCCTGTTATAAGCAATTAGACCTGTGTCAGTTATTACTTGGCAGATATGTATCATCAGGTCATCCCTCCAGGCTTTAGATACATCAGAGAACCCAAGAACGCTGTTACTTTATAACCTCCAGGCACATTGAACTTGACATTTGGGAAGCCCATAGTCCACATATAATCTAGAAGTAGGTTCCCTATGCCATCTGGAACCTAACTGATAATATAACCCTTCATACTTAAATGACATGTTAGGTTTCCTACCCTAGCTCCTGACTAATTCAACTACCTTATAGCTCCAACTATGGTTTACCATACGCTTCCCTAGTCTATCATAGTTAATCAGTTGATTGTGCTGCCCTTAAATCTGAGGGGATAGTATGTCATTACTGATGAGGATTGTCTTCCTTAAGCTACTCACATGGTTGCATGTTACTTCCGCTACCAGGTTCGCACACGTCACCATATATTGGTCACTGCCTTACTTGTCCCTTACCCGACATCTCCCACCACTTAATCTAGCAGGCCACTATTTTATATCTTCCTTTATTTGGTATATATATATCAATAGTCAATACCCAGAGTATATTGATTCCATTAAGCCTAAACTCCTATTAGAGCATCCTCCATTCTAACTATAGCATTTAGTTGAACTCCATCTTTCTATTGTCTTTTTAATCGCCTTTCTCGTAGATAATGCACAATCCTTACAAGGGCCCGCCCCCCACTTCCCCTCCTTTAACCTAAAGCAGTTCTTACCTGCTGATTTACCCCAACCTTTTTCTTTTTTTCTTTTTTATACTATTCTACACCTTATATTGTCATATTTATTTAATTTCAGTTGCTAACCTTTTATTACTTAACTAGGTCCAAAAGTGACCAACTTCAAAGCCAACTTCCTCCCCTATATAAGTTATATTGGGTTCAAGAGTAACCCTTAGTGCCAAAGGAGGAACCCACCTAAGAAAATAATATAAAACGGAGGTTCTAGACGACTACCTATAGTGATTTACCGCCTTACTTTTACCTTATTTGTAGCTATTTGTTTGGTATAGATTTTGTCTTTTGTGCTCTATGGTATTTCATTTAAGTTGTATTTTTATTGCAAAACCTCAATAAAAAAACTATATTTATTTAAAAAAAAAAAAAAAAGATTAATATAAATATAAAAAAAAAACTTAGGGTAAAAAGGTATATGGTATATGACAATGTGTTTGACTGGAAAATGCTATTATCTATCTATCTAGCTATTGGGTACTTGTAAAGCGCAAACTAATCACCCGTGAGGGTCTCAAGGTGCTATGGGAGGTGGGGAGAGGGGGGCTAGGGGAAGACGATTCAGTTGAAGAGCCAGGTCTTGAGGTAAACCTGAAGTTTGTAAGGGAGGTGGATTGTCTGAGGTGCAACGGGAGGGAGTTCCATGACCTTGCTGCCATATAGGTGAAGGATTTTCCTCCAGCTGTTTTTTTTCTTGATTATAAATGTCTAAATATGTGTATGTTTGTATACATAGGAATGTGAAATATTCATAACTACGTTCTGATTTAGCGCAGTTGGTATAACGCAGTATCAGGTTTTCTCGTGAAATATAAGTGTTAGATATTTTTTTAAAGCATGCTCCATTGAAGTCTATGGGGAGAAGAACATTATCACGATATTCAAAGTCCTTAAGTTATTATGCATCAGGTTTCACTTGCTCGCTTGTTAATTTACTTCCAGCTGTGTCAGCATGCGAGTGAAAAAATATTATGCATCGGGTTTCACTTGCACACTTGTTCATTTACTTCCAGCTGTTTCAGCGTGCGAGCGAAAAAAAATATTTAGCACATCTTAATCTGGCCCTTAGTCAATAACTTGTGTTTTGAAGCATTGAGATTGCTGGCCAGGTATCATATCGGTGAAATGCCCAATATCAGATCCAATAAAAAAAATGGTGTTACCGATTGAATTGTGAAGGATTCATAAACTGAACTGAACTTTTCCTATGTCTGCATCTGCCATAGAAGACAGTGGTAGATCCTTGTTACAACATGTAAATAAATACTTTTGTTCATGTGGCCCATAGTGTTTGAATCTTCTATGTCATAAAACAAAACCTGCAAAGCTACAGTACAGAGAAAACTGGTTACAGAGCAGCTCTTCTCAAAGGCAACAAAGAAAGGTCTGCATCTCTTGAGTCCCTACACCGTGCTCCGTTTTAGCTGCTTTGAACCACAGAGAAATGTTCTCATTAAAGCATATCTCTGCTAAATGATGCTATAAATCATCGATCACAATCTTTAATTAACTTAAGTATGCAGCCTAAATTATAGCACTCAAGTGCAGTACAAAATGCAGCACAACCAGTCAAGCAATTAGCTCCCCCTCCAAATTACAGTACCCGCAGGCAACTACATAATGTTTTGTCATGATATATTTTTTTTAAATATATATATATATATATCTACACCTATATTGGAATCTGAAATATTTGCAGCACATACACACTATAACACATTATTATTTATTAATTTTGATTAAAAATTATTTTTATTGTTTTCAGGGATTTGACTGGAAAGGACTCCAATGTGTGTGTGTGTATATATATATATATATATATATATATGTATATATATATATATATATATATATATATATACTGTATATATATATAAACAAATCCAGCCGGGCCTAGCACTCACGGTAACCTTATTTTACCGGGGTGCACTACAAATACATGCAAATTCCAAAAAAGAAGGAAGGCACTCTCCGGGTTTACATAGGGGTAATACTTTTAATCCCTTGTGTGACATTTTGGGGTTCTACCCCGGTCTTCAAACCAACAATAATACCATTACCATACAGCCAACTTAAATACTACTCAATTCCTGTGCTTGTTTTTCCCAAGTGAACCATAGCAGGCACACGGCCCGGTGCGCATGTCATCAGGCGGCGTCCGTTGCCTAGCAACCTGCCGTAAACATTTACTATTGCTAAAAGCAAGTGACTATAACCCTTGTGCAAATTAAAAGCAAGGAAAAGAACAGGTACTACTTCAACAAAGTACATGGTTTGCACTTAAAATACATACAATACGTAGGAGACCTAGTAATCTTCAAGGTAAATAACGAATGCCTTAATGGTGGACGATCTTAGTCCTAGCAATTGCCCTATCCTTGATAATATAGGCTGCAATAGCATACTTCATAAACATATTATATTATCCTTATGTTTTAATCGAAGTAGCAGCTAACAGGAAAACCAACCAAAACAAACAAGTCAAGAGATGGGGACTATAGAAAATAAAAATAAATAAATAAAATAAAACGGAAAATAAAGTCAGAAGAAAAAGGGAAAAGACCAAATATAGAAAAAAACTAATAAAGAGAAACCAACATAAAGAAAAACAAAAACCCTAAACCCAAGAAAGGGATATACAAAATTAAAGGGACACCACAGGGCACTGTGCACACAATACTGTATAAAGAGATATCAAAACCAAGAGGCACAGTATAAGCCCAACAGAATATAGGCACTATAAGAAACTGTGCCTAATTTCGTATTAAGTCCCTTCAGGATAAGTGTATACAACTCAAATGTCCATCTTGTTTTCCTCTGTAGGAGTAGTTTATTTCTATCACCTCCTCTTTTTAGCGCTGGCACATGATCAATGATGAAATATCTTAGGTTCACTACATTGTGTCTAAATTGCTGGAAGTGCCATGCCACAGACTGATCTGACTCTCCCTTCTTAATGGTCTGACATATGGCACTTTGGTGATTCGCCATAACCCTTGTGCTTTTTATTTGCACAAGGGTTATAGTCACTTGCTTTTAGCAATAATAAATGTTTAAGGCAGGTTGCTAGACAACATAGGTCGCCTGATGACGTGCATATCGGGCCGCACGCTTGCTATGGTTCACTTGGGAGTAACGAGCACAGGAGGTGAGTAGTATTTAAGTTACATAAATGGTAAAGGTATTTTTGTTGGTTTGAAGACGGGGGTAGAACCTAGAAATGTCACACAAGGGATTAAAAGGATTATCCCTATGTAAACCCGGAGAGTGCCTTTCTTCTTTTTTGGTATTTGCATGTATTTGTAGTGCACTCCGGTAAGACACGGTTCCCGTGAGTGCAAGGCCAGGCTGGATTTGTTTGAATATTTTTGCCTGCAGCACCTGGCCTGAAAAACATACGCCTAGATATAGAGTTCTGCGTTAGCCATCAAAACCAGCGTTAGGGGGTCCTAATTTTTTTTAACCCCTAATCTGCCGACCGCACACCACCGCAACCTACATTATCCCTATGTACCCCTAATCTGCTGCCCCTAACACCGCCGACACCTACATAATATTTATTAACCCCTAATCTGCCCCCCCAACGTCGCCGCTACCTTACCTACAATTATTAACCCCTAATCTGCCTACCGGACCTCACCGCTACTCTAATAAATGTATTAACCCCTAAAGCTAAGTCTAACCCTAACACCCCCCTAAGTTAAATATAATTTTTATCTAACAAAATAAAATAAATCTTATTAAATAAATTATTACTATTTAAAGCTAAATACTTACCTGTAAAATAAACCCTAATATAGCTACAATATAAATAATAATTATATTGTAGCTATTTTAGGATTAATATTTATTTTACAGGCAACTTTGTATTTATTTTAACCAGGTACAATAGCTATTAAATAGTTAATAACTATTTAATACCTACCTAGTTAAAATAAGTACAAAATTACCTGTAAAATAAATCCGAACCTAAGTTACAATTAAACCTAACACTACACTATCAATAAATAAATTAAATACAAATACCTACAAATAAATACAAAAAAATACACTAACTAAAGTACAAAAAATAAAAAAAGAACTAAGTTACAAAAAATAAAAAAAATAATTTACAAACATTATAAAAATATTACAACAATTTTAAGCTAATTACACCTACTCTAAGCCCCCTAATAAAATAACAAAGCCCCCCAAAATAAAAAAATGCCCTGCCCTATTCTAAAATAAAAATTGAAAAGCTCTTTTACCTTACCAGCCCTTAAAAGAGCTTTTTGCGGAGCATGCCCCAAAGAATTCTGCTCTTTTGCCTGTAAAAAAAAAAAAATACAATACCCCCCCAACATTACAACCCACCACCCACATACCCCTAATCTAACCCAAACCCCCCTTAAAAAACCTAACACTAAGCCCCTGAAGATCTTCCTACCTTATCTTCACCACGCCGGTATCACCGATCCGTCCAGAAGAGGGTCCAAAGTCTTCCTCCTATCCGGGCGATGTCTTCATC
Source organism: Bombina bombina (assembly GCF_027579735.1). Taxonomy (NCBI): domain Eukaryota; kingdom Metazoa; phylum Chordata; class Amphibia; order Anura; family Bombinatoridae; genus Bombina; species Bombina bombina. Next base: position 32,826,178 of record NC_069507.1, on the reverse strand, counting down.
CAAGCAGGGGCTGAAGAGGTCCACCATCCGGCTGAAGTCTTCCTCCAAGCGGGGGCTGAAGAGGTCCATCATCCGGCTGAAGTCTTCATCCAAGCGGGGGCTGAAGAGGTCCATCATCCGGCTGAAGTCTTCTATCAAGCGGCATCTTCAATCTTCTTTCTTCCGGCTCCATCTTCATCCCACCGACGCGGAATATCCTTCCTCCATGACGAACTCCCGACGAATGAAGGTTCCTTTAAGGGACGTCATCCAAGATGGCGTCCCTCGAATTCCAATTGACTGATAGGATTCTATCAGCCAATCGGAATTAAGGTAGGAAAATTCTGATTGGCTGATGGAATCAGCCAATCAGATTCAAGTTCAATCCGATTGGCTGATCCAATCAGCCAATCAGATTGAGCTCGCATTCTATTGGCTGATCGGAACATTCTGTTGGCTATCAGCCAATCGGAATTCGAGGGACGCCATCTTGGATGACGTCCCTTAAAGGAACCTTCATTCGTCGGGCGTTCGTCGTGGAGGAAGGATGCTCCGCGTCAGCGGGATGAAGATGGAGCCAGAAGAAAGAAGATTGAAGATGCCGCTTGATAGAAGACTTCAGCCGGATGATGGACCTCTTCAGCCCCCGCTTGGATGAAGACTTCAGCCGGATGATGGACCTCTTCAGCCCTCGCTTGGATGAAGACATCGCCCGGATAGGAGGAAGACTTTGGACCCTCTTCTGGACGGATCGGTGATACCCGGCATGGTGAAGATAAGGTAAGAAGATCTTCAGGGGCTTAGTGTTAGGATTATTTAAGGGGGGTTTGGGTTAGATTTATTAGAGTAGCGGTGAGGTCTGGTCGTCAGATTAGGGGTTAATAATTGTAGGTAGGTAGCGGCGACGTTGGGGGGGGGGGGGCAGATTAGGGGGTAATAAATATAATTAAGGGGTCGGCGGGGGTTAGGGGCAGCAGATTAGGGGTTCATAGGTATAATGTAGGTTGCGGCGGTGTATGGAGCGGCAGATTAGGGGTTAATAATAATATGCAGGGGTCAGCGATAGCGGGGGCGGCAGATTAGGGGTTAATAAGTATAAGGTTAGGGGTGTTTAGACGGGGTACATGTTAGGGTGTTAGGTGCAGACTTAGGGAGTGTTTCCCCATAGGAAACAATGGGGCTGCGTTAGGAGCTGAACGCTGCTTTTTTGCAGGTGTTAGGTTTTTTTTCAGCTCAAACGGCCCCATTGTTTCCTATGGGGGAATCGTGCACGAGCACGTTTTTGAAGCTGGCCGCGTCCGTAAGCACCGCTGGTATTGAGAGTTGCAGTGGTGGTAAATATGCTCTACGCTCCCTTTTTGGAGCCTAACGCAGCCCTTCTGTGAACTCTAAATACCAGCGGTATTTAAAAGGTGCGGAGGGAAGAAAGCACGCGTAGCTAACGCACCCCTTTGGCCGCAGAACTCTAAATCTAGCCGACAGTGAACTTTTATTCTTACTAACCTCATGTACTATGTCACAGCTTGAGGTAAAAACAGATAAGGAAATCAGTGATACTACAATCCCAGGAGATAATGTTTTTCACTTTTCTGAAGAGGATGAAAGGGACACTGAAAAAAAAATCTTTTCTTTTGTGATTCAGATAGAGCATGCCATTTTAATCAACTTTATAAAATTTTACCTTTTATAACATTTTCATCATTCTCTTATTTATTTGAAAATCAAGAATGTTAGTTTAGATTCCGGCCCATTTTTGGTGAACAACCTGGGTTGTCCTTGCTGATTAGACAGCACCAATAAACAAGTGCTGTCTATGGTTCTGAACCCCAAAATTTCTGGCTTCTTGACTTAGATGCCTTCTTTTTCTAATAAAGATAGAAAAGAGAACAAATAAAAATTGATAATAGGAGTAAATTAGAAAGTTGCTTAAAATTGAATGTTTATTTCTATCACCTCCTCTTTTTAGCGCTGGCACATGATCAATGATGAAATATCTTAGGTTCACTACATTGTGTCTAAATTGCTGGAAGTGCCATGCCACAGACTGATCTGACTCTCCCTTCTTAATGGTCTGACATATGGCACTTTGGTGATTCGCCATAACCCTTGTGCTTTTTATTTGCACAAGGGTTATAGTCACTTGCTTTTAGCAATAATAAATGTTTAAGGCAGGTTGCTAGACAACATAGGTCGCCTGATGACGTGCATATCGGGCCGCACGCTTGCTATGGTTCACTTGGGAGTAACGAGCACAGGAGGTGAGTAGTATTTAAGTTACATAAATGGTAAAGGTATTTTTGTTGGTTTGAAGACGGGGGTAGAACCTAGAAATGTCACACAAGGGATTAAAAGGATTATCCCTATGTAAACCCGGAGAGTGCCTTTCTTCTTTTTTGGTATTTGCATGTATTTGTAGTGCACTCCGGTAAGACACGGTTCCCGTGAGTGCAAGGCCAGGCTGGATTTGTTTGAATATTTTTGCCTGCAGCACCTGGCCTGAAAAACATACGCCTAGATATAGAGTTCTGTGTTAGCCATCAAAACCAGCGTTAGGGGGTCCTAACGCTGGTTTTGGCCGCCCGCTGGTATTTAGAGTCAGTCCGGAAAGGGTCTAACGCTCACTTTCCAGCCGCGACTTTTCCATACCGCAGATCCCCCTACGCCAATTGCGTATCCTATCTTTTCAATAGGATCTTTCTAACGACGGTATTTAGAGTCTTGGCTGAAGTGAGCGTTAGAAATCTAACGACAAGACTCCAGCCGCAGAGAAAAGCAAGGAGTTAAGAGCTTTCTGGGCTAACGCCAGTTCATAAAGCTCCTAACTACTGTGCTCTAAAGTACACTAACACCCATAAACTACCTATGTACCCCTAAACCGAGGCCCCCCACATCGCCGCCACTCTATTAATTTTTTTTAACCCCTAATCTGCCGACCGCACACCACCGCAACCTACATTATCCCTATGTACCCCTAATCTGCTGCCCCTAACACCGCCGACACCTACATAATATTTATTAACCCCTAATCTGCCCCCCCAACGTCGCCGCTACCTTACCTACAATTATTAACCCCTAATCTGCCTACCGGACCTCACCGCTACTCTAATAAATGTATTAACCCCTAAAGCTAAGTCTAACCCTAACACCCCCCTAAGTTAAATATAATTTTTATCTAACGAAATAAAATAAATCTTATTAAATAAATTATTACTATTTAAAGCTAAATACTTACCTGTAAAATAAACCCTAATATAGCTACAATATAAATAATAATTATATTGTAGCTATTTTAGGATTAATATTTATTTTACAGGCAACTTTGTATTTATTTTAACCAGGTACAATAGCTATTAAATAGTTAATAACTATTTAATACCTACCTAGTTAAAATAAGTACAAAATTACCTGTAAAATAAATCCGAACCTAAGTTACAATTAAACCTAACACTACACTATCAATAAATAAATTAAATACAAATACCTACAAATAAATACAAAAAAATACACTAACTAAAGTACAAAAAATAAAAAAAGAACTAAGTTACAAAAAATAAAAAAAATAATTTACAAACATTATAAAAATATTACAACAATTTTAAGCTAATTACACCTACTCTAAGCCCCCTAATAAAATAACAAAGCCCCCCAAAAAAAAAAAATGCCCTGCCCTATTCTAAAATAAAAATTGAAAAGCTCTTTTACCTTACCAGCCCTTAAAAGAGCTTTTTGCGGAGCATGCCCCAAAGAATTCTGCTCTTTTGCCTGTAAAAAAAAAAAATACAATACCCCCCCAACATTACAACCCACCACCCACATACCCCTAATCTAACCCAAACCCCCCTTAAAAAACCTAACACTAAGCCCCTGAAGATCTTCCTACCTTATCTTCACCACGCCGGGTATCACCGATCCGTCCAGAAGAGGGTCCAAAGTCTTCCTCCTATCCGGGCGATGTCTTCATCCAAGCAGGGGCTGAAGAGGTCCACCATCCGGCTGAAGTCTTCCTCCAAGCGGGGGCTGAAGAGGTCCATCATCCGGCTGAAGTCTTCATCCAAGCGGGGGCTGAAGAGGTCCATCATCCGGCTGAAGTCTTCTATCAAGCGGCATCTTCAATCTTCTTTCTTCCGGCTCCATCTTCATCCCACCGACGCGGAATATCCTTCCTCCATGACGAACTCCCGACGAATGAAGGTTCCTTTAAGGGACGTCATCCAAGATGGCGTCCCTCGAATTCCAATTGACTGATAGGATTCTATCAGCCAATCGGAATTAAGGTAGGAAAATTCTGATTGGCTGATGGAATCAGCCAATCAGATTCAAGTTCAATCCGATTGGCTGATCCAATCAGCCAATCAGATTGAGCTCGCATTCTATTGGCTGATCGGAACATTCTGTTGGCTATCAGCCAATCGGAATTCGAGGGACGCCATCTTGGATGACGTCCCTTAAAGGAACCTTCATTCGTCGGGCGTTCGTCGTGGAGGAAGGATGCTCCGCGTCAGCGGGATGAAGATGGAGCCAGAAGAAAGAAGATTGAAGATGCCGCTTGATAGAAGACTTCAGCCGGATGATGGACCTCTTCAGCCCCCGCTTGGATGAAGACTTCAGCCGGATGATGGACCTCTTCAGCCCTCGCTTGGATGAAGACATCGCCCGGATAGGAGGAAGACTTTGGACCCTCTTCTGGACGGATCGGTGATACCCGGCATGGTGAAGATAAGGTAAGAAGATCTTCAGGGGCTTAGTGTTAGGATTATTTAAGGGGGGTTTGGGTTAGATTTATTAGAGTAGCGGTGAGGTCTGGTCGTCAGATTAGGGGTTAATAATTGTAGGTAGGTAGCGGCGACGTTGGGGGGGGGGGCAGATTAGGGGGTAATAAATATAATTAAGGGGTCGGCGGGGGTTAGGGGCAGCAGATTAGGGGTTCATAGGTATAATGTAGGTTGCGGCGGTGTATGGAGCGGCAGATTAGGGGTTAATAATAATATGCAGGGGTCAGCGATAGCGGGGGCGGCAGATTAGGGGTTAATAAGTATAAGGTTAGGGGTGTTTAGACGGGGTACATGTTAGGGTGTTAGGTGCAGACTTAGGGAGTGTTTCCCCATAGGAAACAATGGGGCTGCGTTAGGAGCTGAACGCTGCTTTTTTGCAGGTGTTAGGTTTTTTTTCAGCTCAAACGGCCCCATTGTTTCCTATGGGGGAATCGTGCACGAGCACGTTTTTGAAGCTGGCCGCGTCCGTAAGCACCGCTGGTATTGAGAGTTGCAGTGGTGGTAAATATGCTCTACGCTCCCTTTTTGGAGCCTAACGCAGCCCTTCTGTGAACTCTAAATACCAGCGGTATTTAAAAGGTGCGGAGGGAAGAAAGCACGCGTAGCTAACGCACCCCTTTGGCCGCAGAACTCTAAATCTAGCCGACAGTGAACTTTTATTCTTACTAACCTCATGTACTATGTCACAGCTTGAGGTAAAAACAGATAAGGAAATCAGTGATACTACAATCCCAGGAGATAATGTTTTTCACTTTTCTGAAGAGGATGAAAGGGACACTGAAAAAAAAATCTTTTCTTTTGTGATTCAGATAGAGCATGCCATTTTAATCAACTTTATAAAATTTTACCTTTTATAACATTTTCATCATTCTCTTATTTATTTGAAAATCAAGAATGTTAGTTTAGATTCCGGCCCATTTTTGGTGAACAACCTGGGTTGTCCTTGCTGATTAGACAGCACCAATAAACAAGTGCTGTCTATGGTTCTGAACCCCAAAATTTCTGGCTTCTTGACTTAGATGCCTTCTTTTTCTAATAAAGATAGAAAAGAGAACAAATAAAAATTGATAATAGGAGTAAATTAGAAAGTTGCTTAAAATTGAATGCTCTATGTGAAACAGTACCCCTAGAAAAACCAGCTACACATATTTTGTCACATCTGCTTAAGTTAAATAAAAAAGATAAAGATTTGGAATTTCATGGATAATACCCATCAGAACACCACAGGAAATCCTATATTCCTAAAGGATTTAGAGTTAAAAATGTCCCCAAAATAGGCAAAAATAATCCTATATTTTGTGAATGGTGGTGTAGCATTCTTAATAAATGCTCTTTGGATCTCAAATTGCTGATAATCCAGCAGGTGAGAAGGCTGCTTGCTTTCTGTAAAGCTGAAATAGCAAATTATAAGGAAGAGCACTTACCATCATTGATTGAAAAAGGAGAAACGGATTGGGAGAATAAAATAAATACCCAACTGGAACAATATCAAAAGGAGCTCAACAAATTTAAAAATAGGAAATATGAAGCAGTGTTAGAGGATTATCGGGAGAGGAGAGTTTATAAATGGCTACTTAAGCCAGAAGAATGAGACAAGATGATTTAGGACAAGAAGGCCTTGTAATCAGACTACCATTGACAGCTCAGGGTCCGGGATGGATTTGGACAACCTACAAATCACACAGGACACAGGTATATCAGACGAAGAAAGGGGTATTGTCACTCGCTCAAAAAGCGGGGCAGCCGAGGAGAGGTAACAATAAGGGGCAGACCGCCACATCAGAGGAGATGATAAGAGAAAATAACCTGGTGATCAATATCAGTAATAGGATGTTGACCCCAGAAGAGACAACACTGTTACAAAAGGACTTTCATTTGTGCCCACCAATTATACCGAAAAGTTTGATCTACATATAGATATTCTCCGATTCCAACGTATCCTGAAATTTAATGAATATTTTGGCCCTAATATAGGGGAATACAGTCAATTTTAAAAGAAAGGGAAATTTTACCCAATCAGTACAAATACAACTATTAAAACCTTCTGCCATAAATTGGAAAAAGACTTGCTAGAGTTTGCAATGGCCAGAAAAACAGGTTGATATAACCTTACTAAAAAAAGAGAGGGAAGCCCTCACTAGATTAATGAAGGACGACACCATAGCCATAAGAATTGCTGACAAAGGCGGTGCTGCCGTCGTTATGGCGTACTTGCATTACCAGAAAGAAATTATTTAACAGCTTAATGACACCACTACATACTGCAAGCTTACAAGTAATCTGACATCACAATTTAAAAGAGAGATTGATGCCTTACTAATTGAAGCCTTGGAGATGGAATGGATTGACAAACAGACATTTGATTATTTGCAGGTTGAACACCAAAAAGTTCCTGTCTTCTACACCTTGCCTAAGGTGCACAAGGACCTTAATGAACCACCAGGATGGCCTATTGTGGCAGCAGTGGACTCATTGTTGCAACCTTTGGCGGTTTATGTTGATAACATGCTGCAACCGATCGTACAACATATGGCCAGCTATGTGAAAGATGCTGGCAACGTAATCACACTACTTAAAGAATTGGGACCTATTGAAAATGATGACTTGCTTGAAATGTTAGATGTTACAAGTCTATATACGGTTATCCAACACAGTGAAGGGATTGAGTCAATACGAAGACACCTACAGATATGCCCTTATATAGGGCCACCAACTGATTTTATACTAGATCTCCTGGAAAGTTGTCTAAGAAATATTTTTGTTCAGTTTGAAAAGCAGTATTACCTGCAGGGACTGCAATGAGGTCTAGAATGGCCCCATCTTATGCGAACCTGATTATTGACGAGTTTGAGATGGATAAAACTAATATATTCCAGAACCCCAGTGTGATCCTGTATAAAAGATACATCGATGACCTCCTGATCATATGGAGAGGAGATTCAACATCTCTACAAGCATGGTTTGTCAAACTTAATCAGCATCATGAGTCATTGAAGTTCAAAATGAACTGGAACAGAGAAGAGATTGAATTCCTGAAAATCTGTAAGGAGATGGGTATGCTTCATACCACCCTTTACAAGAAACCTACTGATAAAAATGATTTATTGGAGGCTTCAAGTTGTCACCCCCCGGCTTTAGAAAAGGCACTCCCAAAGTCCCAATTTATGAGGGTACGGAGAAACAACACCAAAGAGGCTGCCTGTATCCAGCACAAGGAATTCAGCAAAACTTTAGAACAAGAAGCTACCAGAACTGGGCCCTAAAACAACAGATGGAATTAGCCTCTGTTAAAGAAGAAAAAACAATAGGCCAGGAGAGCAAAAATAGGTTAACATACACCATGACATATGCAGCTGATAAAAATGAGTTTAACCGTATCTTGAGAAACAATTGGAGTATCTTACAAAGTGACAAAATATTACCTTTCAAGAATATGGACATGCTACGTCTGGGATATCGGAAGAGCAAATAATTGAAAGATAGCCTACAGATGACGGATCCAGCCCACTGCTACTCTAAGAATTGGCTAGGAAGACAAGAACAGAAACCTGGGTGCTATCGATGCAGTGGTTGCATGACCTGCAACGGAATCCTAACTGAGCAATTTTTTTATCACCCCAGGCACAAGAAACAATACCATCTTAAACATAGAGTAACCTGCACCACCCCCTACATTATCTAGTTGTTTCACTGTCCATGCTGTTTGTTTTATGTTGGCAAAACGAGTGATGGCTTGAGAACTCGTATGGCGAATCACCGCAGGCCATTAAGAAGGGAGAGTCAAATCAGCTTTTCGCATGGCACTTCCAGCAATTTGGACACAATGTGGCGGACCTGAAAAATTTCATAATTGATCATGTGCCAGCGCTAAAAAGAGGAGGTGATAGAAATAAACTACTCTTTCAGAGGGAAGCAAGATAGACATTTGAGTTGTATACACTTATCCCGAAGGGACTTAATATGAAACTAGAATGGCACAGTTTCTTATAGTGCCTATATTCTGTTGGGCCTTTCTTGGGTTTAGGGCTTTTGTTTTCCTTTCTGTTGGTTTCTTCTTATTATATACAGTATATATATATATATATATATATATATATATATATATATATATACAGGGAGTGCAGAATTATTAGGCAAATGAGTATTTTGACCACATCATCCTCTTTATGCATGTTGTCTTACTCCAAGCTGTATAGGCTCGAAAGCCTACTACCAATTAAGCATATTAGGTGATGTGCATCTCTGTAATGAGAAGGGGTGTGGTCTAATGACATCAACACCCTATATCAGGTGTGCATAATTATTAGGCAACTTCCTTTCCTTTGGCAAAATGGGTCAAAAGAAGGACTTGACAGGCTCAGAAAAGTCAAAAATAGTGAGATATCTTGCAGAGGGATGCAGCACTCTTAAAATTGCAAAGCTTCTGAAGCGTGACCATCGAACAATCAAGCGTTTCATTCAAAATAGTCAACAGGGTCGCAAGAAGCGTGTGGAAAAACCAAGGCGCAAAATAACTGCCCATGAACTGAGAAAAGTCAAGCGTGCAGCTGCCAAGATGCCACTTGCCACCAGTTTGGCCATATTTCAGAGCTGCAACATCACTGGAGTGCCCAAAAGCACAAGGTGTGCAATACTCAGAGACATGGCCAAGGTAAGAAAGGCTGAAAGACGACCACCACTGAACAAGACACACAAGCTGAAACGTCAAGACTGGGCCAAGAAATATCTCAAGACTGATTTTTCTAAGGTTTTATGGACTGATGAAATGAGAGTGAGTCTTGATGAGCCAGATGGATGGGCCCGTGGCTGGATTGGTAAAGGGCAGAGAGCTCCAGTCTGACTCAGACGCCAGCAAGGTGGAGGTGGAGTACTGGTTTGGGCTGGTATCATCAAAGATGAGCTTGTGGGGCCTTTTCGGGTTGAGGATGGAGTCAAGCTCAACTCCCAGTCCTACTGCCAGTTTCTGGAAGACACCTTCTTCGAGCAGTGGTACAGGAAGAAGTCTGCATCCTTCAAGAAAAACATGATTTTCATGCAGGACAATGCTCCATCACACACGTCCAAGTACTCCACAGCGTGGCTGGCAAGAAAGGGTATAAAAGAAGAAAATCTAATGACATGGCCTCCTTGTTCACCTGATCTGAACCCCATTGAGAACCTGTGGTCCATCATCAAATGTGAGATTTACAAGGAGGGAAAACAGTACACCTCTCTGAACAGTGTCTGGGAGGCTGTGGTTGCTGCTGCACGCAATGTTGATGGTGAACAGATCAAAACACTGACAGAATCCATGGATGGCAGGCTTTTGAGTGTCCTTGCAAAGAAAGGTGGCTATATTGGTCACTGATTTGTTTTTGTTTTGTTTTTGAATGTCAGAAATGTATATTTGTGAATGTTGAGATGTTATATTGGTTTCACTGGTAAAAATAAATAATTGAAATTGGTATATATTTGTTTTTTGTTAAGTTGCCTAATAATTATGCACAGTAATAGTCACCTGCACACACAGATATCCCCCTAAATAGCTATAACTAAAAACAAACTAAAAACTACTTCCAAAACTATTCAGCTTTGATATTAATGAGTTTTTTGGGTTCATTGAGAACATGGTTGTTGTTCAATAATAAAATTAATCCTCAAAAATACAACTTGCCTAATAATTCTGCACTCCCTGTATATATATGGTCTTCCCTTTTCTTCTGACTTTATTTTCCGTTTTATTTTATTAATTTATTTTTTATTTTTTATTATTTTTAATTTTTATTTTCAAAAGCCCCATGTTTTGTCTTGTTTGTATTGGTTGGTGTTCCTGTTAGCTGCTACTTCCATTAAAACATATGGATATTGATAATATAATATGTTTATGAAGTATGCTATTGCAGCTTATATTATCAAGGGTAGTGCAATTGTTAGGACTAAGATCGTCCACAATTAAGGCGCTCGTTATTTGCCTTGAAGATTACTAGGTCTCGTACGTATTGTATGTATTTTAAGTGCAAACCATGTACTTTGTTTTTTACCTTACCTGTTCTTTTCCTTGCTTTTAATTTGCACAAGGGGTATAGTCACTTGCTTCTAGCAATAGTAAATGTTTACTGCAGGTTGCTAAGGAACGGATGCCGCGTGATGACGGGTGCACCACGCCGCACCCCTGCTATGGTTCACTTGGGAGTAACGAGCACAGCAGGTGATTAGTATTTAAATTGGCTGTATGGTAATAGTATTATTGTTGGTTTGAAGACGGGGTAGAACCCTGAAACATCACACAATGGATTAAAAGGATTACCCCTATGTAAACCTGGAGAGTGCCTTCCTTCTTTTTTTGGTTTATATATATATCAGAACAGACAAGCACTCCAGATTCCAGAAGATATGCCTGCGGTGGAATAAATTTGTTAATAAGTCCTGGCGAGTGCACTTACTTTATTTTATATATATATATATATATATATATATATATATATATATATATATATATATATATATATATATATATATCCCAACAAACTTACACACACTCATTTAACTTAAATCAGCAGATGTAGTTTTATTTAAAAAAAAAAAAAAAGCTGCTGATTTAAGTTCACTGAGTGCTTGTAATTCCTTAAAGGACCAGTCAACACAGTAGATTTGCATAATCAACAAATGCAAGATAACAAGACAATGCAATAGCACTTAGTCTGAACTTCAAATGAGTAGTAGATTTTTTTCTGACAATTTTAAAAGTTATGTCTTTTTCCACTCCCCCTGTACCATGTGACAGCCATCAGCCAATAACAAATGCATACACGTACCATGTGACAGCCATCAGCCATTCACAAATGCATACACACTTATTCTTGCACATGCTCAGTAGGATCTGGTGACTCAAAAAGTTTAAATATAAAAAGACTGTGCACATTTAGTTAAAGGGACACTGAACCCAAAAATTTTGTTTTGTAATTCAGAAAGAGCATGCAATTTTAAGCAACTTTCTAATTTACTCCTATTATCAATTTTTCTTTGTTCTCTTGCTATCTTTATTTGAAAAAGAAGGCATCTATGCTTTTTTGGGTTCATTACTCTGGACAGCAATTTTTTATTGGTGGATGAATTTATCCACCAATCAGCAAAAACAACCCAGGTTGTTCACCAAAAATGGGCCGGCATCTAAACTTACATTCTTGCATTTTAAATAAAGATACCAAGAGAATGAAGGAAATTTGATAATAGGAGTAAATTAGAAAGTTGCTTAAAATTTCATGCTCAATCTGAATCATGTAAGAACAATTTTGGATACAGTGTCCCTTTAATGGAAGTAAATTGGAAAGTTGTTTAAAATGGCATGCTCTATCTGAATAATGAAAGTTTAATTTTGATTGAGTGTCCCTTTAAGTGAGAGTACACACATGAGGGAAGAAATATATACAGTATATACAATATATATATATATATATATATATATATATATATATATATACAAGTATATATATTTGTAATTATACATATATACACACTTAAATACACGTGTGCGTATATTTATATATAAAGTATTTATACACACACACGCATATATATATATATATATATATATATATATATTCAGTATATATATATACACACAAACACATATTTATATTTTAACATGTATATGTATATATATATATATATATATATATATATATATATATATATATATATATAATAGCCCTTTCCAGTCAAACACCTTGTCATATACCAAATACCTTTGAACCCTTATACCATTTTTTAAATTAATATTTATATGTATAATGTTTATTAGATAGTGTATATAACAGGATTGTAAAAAGTATATTTTAGTTTATTAATATTCTGTTTGGTGCAACTTTTTATTTAGCCCTAACCCTTTAATTGAGGATTTCAGTCACGCTAACCCAACAAGCTTGTGCAGAGGCGCTTTCTTCAACTTGTAAGAAGAGCGCAAGTTAACGCGGCACAATATTTTAATATTGTGCACGCAAAAATTTGCATGCCACTTTTAATCTAGACTTTTATTGTTAATAAGTTTACTGAGTAGTATTAGAAAGAGTAAAGCAAAATATTAATCTCTGTGTCAAAATATTAATCTCTGTGTCATAAATACAATCTAGATTATTTCTTCACAAGGTTAGGAAGGCCAGAATTTACAGCCCTATTTAACCTCTCCTAAATAGACTCTAAAAACTTACCTTTTGCTTGTTATTCTAAAATCCCCTTAAGTAAACATTACTCACCTCTACATTCTTTAGTGAACATAGAATACTATAGAAATAATATGACTGGAGAGACCAAAGGCTCAGTGTGCTTTCTGACGATTTGATTCTATTTAAAATTTGACATGAATTGAATGCTACGGTGAGAAACACAGGTTTTAAAAAAGATATAGTGACCCCATTTGTCCTTAGAATAAAAGAAAGAAAATGTTTCATCAGCTATGAAAGGCTGCTTGACTTATGAATCATATTGATAATTCCAGTAATTCATTATCTGAGAATAGGAAGCTGGTATGCTTATTGTTATTTCTGTATTATTTATATTAAAAGGTGTATGATACTAATAACAATTAATTTGTACCATATAAAAAGGAATGTTTCAAAATGTATTACAGTGCTTTGCTTTTTGAAAAACAAATGCCCGTCTGCTTAATAAAACCATTACTTGATGTGTGTTCATATCATCCAATGAGCAGTAGAGTCCCAGGACTCAGTTCTTAACAGTCATGCCCTTAATGTTAACTTCACAACTTAACCTTTTTTTCATGCAAAAATAATTTTAATATGTTTAACGTCTGCTGGTCTTTTACATAAATGATAGAAACATTTTCAGTAACATGTCCCTTTGAATTGATTTAAAGCAGAGGGGAAAGTGCTTACGGAAATTGTGAATCAACTGGCATTGTATTGGTTTATTCATTTTTACGCATGACATATACACAGTATGATGAAATGGACAGAGAATGGTAGAGAATCCCTGGTGTGGAAAACATTTGAGATTTGTTTGTAATTGTGGTCTGAACAAAATGCACTCTTTGATGAAGGAATGCATTCAATAACAGACCATCATAAAACAAAATTATTTTTGTTAGATTGGAAGATCCTTAAATATTCCTTGTATTTCTAAAAAAAAGTCTGCACAGATGCCTCTTTAAATCAATGAAAATAAAGCAAACTGCTGCCAGCAATTATATGGTAATTCATCAGAAAGTATATATATATATATATATATATATATATATATACAGTATATATATATTCATTAAAATTATGGTGGAGATAAAAGTCGGAGATTAAAATCCTCCATGTCTCAAAAGTAAATCAATACAATTTTTTTGCATAGGAAATTAGCACATCCAGGCAAGTTCCCTGCTTGCTTTCCCCCAGTAAAACTCCATTTAGATATGCCAAATCTCAGATTTTTTGCTTCAAATACTGTTTTAACACAGTGATCCCTTAATAGGGTTTCTGTATTGATGCAATAACCTATTAAGGGATCGCTGTGTTAAAACAGTATTTGAAGCAAAAAATCTGAGATTTTGCATATCTTATTTGCATATCTTATTTGCATATCTTACCAGAATCCTCTAAATAGTTGTATGTTTATATGTATACATGACATGTCTATATATATATCTATATATGTGTATTTACGTGTTTATATGTATATATATATATATTTCTTATAAAAAATGTTATCATGTTGAATGGATTATTGGATCTGTACTATTTTTTTGTGTGTATGTTAATACTTGCAAGATGTTCTCGTTACACATGATCAACAAAGTAACCAATATACAAAGTAGCCAATATGATTAGTGAAACACGTTTGTTAGTGAGTATGAAATATTCAGAGATTCTCTAACCTAATTCAGCACAAGCTTCTTAACTGCTGCATGTGGGCAAGGGATACCTGAAGCCTACAGAGCTTTGTAAATGTGTGAACAGAAGTAATTTTATTGGATATATGTGTAATGTTACCTTTAGTGTCCAGAGGAGCTGGAATAGGGTCCATAGGTTATAGCACAGCCTTAAATACACTTTGGGGTAGATTTATCAAATGTCGGGCGAGCAGCATATGCTGTCTGCATTTATCATTGCACAAGCATTTCTGGTGAAATGCTTGTGCAATGCTGCCCCCGTACATATGCGGCCGCTATGGTTGCTGTCCGCCATCTCAGAGCTGGCGAATGAGGTACTACCGCTGCTTCTAAACTTAAGTTACAGGCGGACCATAAACTTCGGGGGTAGATTGCAGCATCCGCTGCTTGATAAATCTACCCCTTTGTCTGAAGAAACATTAATGAGACAAGTACTCCAGACAAAGAGTAGACGTGAGCTGGTGGTATTGAAAGGTCCGGAAGAAATACAAATCAAAGTCAAAAAGTAGTTCTAAGGTCAAGCCAGGAAATCAGAATTCAAGGAGTCAGAAGGAAACAGAATACAGAGAACTAGAAGGTTGCAGATAACCACAGATAGCTAGTGGGAGCATGGGAGTCTGAGATCAGGGTATCAAAATGTGGCTCAGTCAAGATGCTAACATGGTGCAGGTAGGAATGTATAAACTCACATACACAAACACCAACCCTACAGTAGCATGTTTAAAATTACATGTACTCTTCTGTGCTCATAAAAAAATAATGCTCCTGTGATAACACATGAATGTGAAACACTAAGGTAGACATGAGATTCAACAATAACATCTCAGGCCTCAGTACAGCTTGTGTGAGACAGGTTTGTGTACTGGTTTGTGTACTGAATGTATATATTGGGATAAATATCAACAAATAGTAGGGGCCGCAAAAAAAACCTGAATCAAATAAAATTGGCAGGTAAAAATATTAACAAATATAAATCCTACCAAATGATAAACACATATAAAAAGAAAAAAGATATGTGTAAGTATATATAATCATAAGAACCAACTACAATCCCTGGGATAATCCAATAGTCCTCGAAGCCAGTATTGATAAAGGGAAATTACTGGGAAGCGCTTCAATTCTTATAATCACACTCCAATGGAATAAGGCTGCTTGAAGTGTAAGACTTCTAAAAAACATTCAAGAAACAAGAGAGGCGCCGAATATGTGGATCAATCAGAGCCAATCATTGGTATAATCAATCAAACACAGGGTAGTCAGAAACACTCGTCACCACCGTTGTGTCACTCTACTAGCACAGGATAAAATATACTCTTTGTCCATTTATGTCAAATCAATTTATTAAAAAGAATATATAAAAAGAAAGAACCAGTATAAACTCTTAGACAACCTGGAATATGTTTACCCAGTTCTAGGTCTACCATTGTTATTGTATGTGATTTAATAATCTATCTGCTTTTTTTTAATAGTAGTTATTTAACCTTTTGTATCCCAGTTGCTAACATCACACAATAAATCCTCACCCTTTTCACCCCTAAGATCAGCTCTCCTGAGGTACTGTGCTGTGATTCAGAAGAGCATTTCATTCAAGGGTTTTCTATCATATACTTGAAAGAGCAGCAATGGAATACGTAAAAACAAATGCATGAAAAGCGCTAAGTGAAAGCTCTTCAATTAGATATTTAAACTAACAGGAAGTACAGGCTACTCACTGGTGCTTAAAGGGACATAAAACCCAGACTTTTTCTTTATGATTCAGATCGAGCAGCAATTTTAAATAACTTTCTAATTTTCTTCTATTATAAAATTACCTTTATTGTCTTGGTAGCTTTTGTTGAAAAGCAATGACATATGCTCAGGAGCGTGCACGTGTCTGGGGCACTATATAGCAGCAGTTTTATTAGAATGTTAGCCATTTGCAAGAGCATTAGATGGCAGCACTTTTTCCTGTCATGTAGTGCTCCAGGCACTTTCCTACATATCTCTTCAATGAAGAATAACATGAGAACGAAGCAAATTTGATAACAGAAGTAAAGTGGATACTTTTTTTTTAAGGATCGTGTGCTCTGCTCTGTCTGATTCACAAAATTTTGGGAGTTTTATATCCCTTGAAACCCCTCTTGAAGATATTCACCTAGCCTCTTTTGCCATTTTTAAGGTAGATGCAAATTAGCTTGTGCACTGATCTAATAAATTACTGTGTAGTATGTAGCAGGTCATACCTGCAACACACATAATTATGCAGGATGTTTCCCAGCCTCTCTGGGGTTAAGGAAAAAAGCACAATGTACAGGGGGAAATTACAGAAAAGGAAGGCACAATGAATAAAGAGGTCAAACTATACAGTTCTTAAATATGCTTAAAGGACCCCTCAATGCAGTAGAATTGCATAATCAATAAGTACATAATAAAAAGACAATTATTTAACACCTACTCTGAGTTTAAAATGAGCAGTAGATTTTTTTTTCTGACAAATTTACATTTTCTCCCATTTTCTAGCCCCCTGTATCATGTGACAGACATCAGCCAATCACAGACTAGTATACGTATACCCTGTGAACTTGTGCACATGCTCAGTAGTATCTTCTTCTCTAGAAAGTGTGAATATAAAAAGACTGTGCACATTTTGATAATGGAAGCAAACTGGAAAGTGTCTTAAAACTGCTGCTTATTTTGGCTTGAGCGTCCCTTTAATGAAACTATTAATTGTGAGTTTACTGTTTCTTTAAGTAGGAGAAGATAAATACATTTTCAGATTATATCAACATTGGTATTTGTTTATAAAACTGAGCAGGCTAATGTGCTGTTTGATTTTCCCACTGCATTACTAAATATCTTTAGTGGAATTAATCAAATATATTTCAAAGCAGAACAGAGCAGCTCATCTTTGAAAGAAGCATTCATATTGTCTGAATAAAGATTCAGAGTTTTTGATAAAAAAAAATGATCCCTTTGTCTTTTTTCAGGAGTCATTAAATTTATCTTCATCATAGAGAAATGAAACACTATGACAAATGGTTTGCAATCAGTGGAAATTACAGTAAAACTAATACTGGCATCATTTGAACAGATAAAAAGCATTTAATTCACAGAAAGCTATTAGAAAAATGTAATTTAAAATGTATTAAAAAAGTCATCTATGTAGCATCTCATTTCTTCATCGTAGGCTCCAGTGGTATATTTAGATTTTGTGCTGCATCCCACAAATCCCTAAAGTCCCTGTTATTTGGTTTCTAAAATTTCTAAATCATTTGTGGTTTTGGGGGTTGCTGGAAACTAATACACACCCCATTTATTACTATGGGCAAAGTATCTGCTACCCTGTATTTGCAATGCAGTACCTTTTGTATGTCCAGTGCTGTACCTATAACAAGGTGATATAAAGCATGGATACGAGGATTAAATAATAAATACATAAATAAATACATAGCTACATAGATACATATAGGGGTCGATTTATCAAGCTGTTGCGGACAGGGGTGTACATACGCTAGGAAAGCAGAGGTCTGATAACTGCTGCTTGTTAAATACGGACTGCAGGTTCTCTAGTGAGAACCTGCAGTCACAGGGGGTCAAAGACTGGTGAAAGCCTTTGCTAAATCGACCCCATAATAAGACCGGTTGTAAAATATTACGCCTAGATTTAGAGTTCTGCATTAGGCGTCCAAACTAGCGTTAGGGGGTCCTAACGCTGGTTTTGGCCGCTCGCTGGTATTTAGAGTCAGTCAGGAAAGGGTCTAACGCTCACTTTCCAGCCGCAACTTTTCCATACCGCAGATCTCCTTACGTCAATTGCGTATCCTATCTTTTCAATGGGATCTTTCTAACGCTGGTATTTAGAGTCTTGGCTGAAGTGAGCGTTAGAACTCTAACGACAAAACTCCAGCCACAGAAAAAAGTCAGGAGTTAAGAGCTTTATGGGCTAACGCCGGTTTATAAAGCTCCAAACTACTGTGTTCTAAAGTGCACTAACACCCATAAACTACCTATGTACCCCTAAACCGAGGCCCCCCCACATCGCCGCCACTCTAATAAAAAATTTTAACCCCTAATCTGCCGACCGCACGCTGCCGCAACCTACATTATCCCTATGTACCCCTAATCTGCTGCCCCTAACATCGCTGACCCATATATTATATTTATTACCCCCTAATCTGCCCCCCCCAACGTCGCCGCTACCTAACTACACTTATTAACCCCTAATCTGCCGACCGGACCTCGCCGCCACTATAATAAATGTATTAACCCCTAAACCACCTCACTCCCGCCTCAAAAACCCTATAATAAATAGTATTAACCCCTAATCTGCCCTCCCTAACATCGCAGACACCTAACTTCAAGTATTAACCCCTAATCTGCCAACCGGACCTCGCCGCTACTCTAATAAATGTATTAACCCCTAAAGCTAAGTCTAACCCTAACACTAACACCCCCCTAAGTTAAATATAATTTTTATCTAACGAAATAAATCAACTCTTATTAAATAAATTAATCGTATTTAAAGCTAAATACTTACCTGTAAAATAAACCCCAATATAGCTACAATATAAATAATAATTATATTGTAGCTATTTTAGGATTTATATTTATTTTACAGGCAACTTTGTATTTATTTTAACTAGGTACAATAGCTATTAAATAGTTAATAACTATTTAATAGCTACCTAGTTAAAATAATTACAAAATTACCTGTAAAATAAATCCTAACCTAAGTTACAATTAAACCTAACACTACACTATCAATAAATTAATTAACTAAACTATCTACAATTATCTACAATTAAATCAACTAAACTAAATTACAAAAAAACCCACTAAATAACAAAAAATAAAAAAAGATTACAAGAATTTTTAAATAATTACACCTACTCTAAGCCCCCTAAAAAAATAACAAAGCCCCCCAAAATAAAAAAATGCCCTACCCTATTCTAAAATAAAAAGTTAACAGCTCTTTTACCTTACCAGCCCTTAAAAGGGCCTTTGGCGGGGCATGCTCCAAAGAAAACAGCTCTTTTACATTTAAACAAACATACAATACCCCCCTAACATTACAACCCACCACCCACATACCCCTAATCTAACCCAAACACCCCTTAAAAAACCTAACACTAAGCCCCTGAAGATCTCCCTACCTTATCTTCACCACGCCGGGTATCACCGATCCGTCCAGAAGAGGGTCCGAAGTCTTCATCCTATCTGGCAAGAAGAGGACATCCGGACCGGTAGACATGTTCATCCAGGCGGCGTCTTCTATCTTCATCCATCCGGCGCGGAGCGGGACCATCTTGAAGCAGCCGACGCGGATCCATCCTCTTCTTCCGGCGACTCCCGACGAATGAAGGTTCCTTTAAGTGATGTCATCCAAGATGGCGTCCCTCGAATTCCGATTGGCTGATAGGATTCTATCAGCCAATCGGAATTAAGGTAGGAAAAATCTGATTGGCTGATTGAATCAGCCAATCAGATTCAAATTCAATCCGATTGGCTACTCCAATCAGCCAATCAGATTGAGCTTGCATTCTATTGGCTGATCGGAACAGCCAATAGAATGCAAGCTCAATCTGATTGGCTGATCCAATAAGAGTTAATTTATTTCGTTAGAAAAAAATTATATTTAACTTAGGGGGGTGTTAGTGTTAGGGTTAGACTTAGCTTTAGGGGTTAATACATTTATTAGAGTAGCGGCGAGGTCCAGTCGGCAGATTAGGGGTTAATACTTGAAGTTAGGTGTCGGCGATGTTAGGGAGGGCAGATTAGGGGTTAATACTATTTATTATAGGGTTTTTGAGGCAGGAGTGAGGCGGTTTAGGGGTTAATACATTTATTATACTGGCGGCGAGGTCTGGTCGGCAGATTAGGGGTTAATAAGTGTAGGTAGGTAGCGGCGACGTTGGGGGGGCAGATTAGGGGGTAATAAATATAATATAGGGGTCGGCGATGTTAGGGGCAGCAGATTAGGGGTACATAGGGATAATGTAGATTGCGGCGGTGTACGGAGCGGCAGATTAGGGGTTAATGATAAACTGCAGGGGTCAGAGATAGCGGGGGCGGCAGATTAGGGGTTAATAAGTGTAAGGTTAGGGGTTTTTAGACTCGGGGTACATGTTAGAGTGTTAGGTGCAGACTTAGGAAGTGTTTCCCCATAGGAAACAATGGGGCTGCGTTAGGAGCTGAACGCTGCTTTTTTGCAGGTGTTAGGTTTTTTTCAGCTCAAACTGCCCCATTGTTTCCTATGGGGATATCGTGCATGAGCACGTTTTTGAAGCTGGCCGCGTCCGTAAGCAACGCTGGTATTTAGAGTTGAAGTGGCTGTAAATATGCCTGTACGCTCCCTTTTTGGAGCCTAACGCAGCCCTTCAGAGAACTCTAAATACCAGCGTTGTTTAAAAGGTGCGGGGGAAAAAAACACGTGTAGCTAACGCACCCCTTCTAATGCAAAACTCTAAATCTAGGTGTTAGACTCCCTACAGCACTTTCTACATCCTTCATATTTAGACTAGAATAATGGACACCGTTGTTAGTATTTTTATTTTTTTACTTTTATCATTATTATTATACTTTATAAATATCCTGTTATTCTGTCTATAGGTACAATATATATAGGTGAAACAATGATACAATACTTGTAAGAGACAAGACAAAATTTGGCAAACAAATACAGGGGAAATTGAGGGTCCTATTCCTGTGAAAATTATAATCTAGAAGGGTAGGAGGTGAGAAATGTACACATTTCTTAGGGTAGAGGCATCCCTTGCCTTTAATTAAAAGAACAAATATATCCCCAGCTGGATCACAGTTTTCATACTAAAAAAAACAATGTACCTATATCAATCAGTCTTGAATTTCTTTCTTTTTAAATAATGCATTTTTACATGTGCCAAATGAAGTGTGAGGCACATAGATGCCTGGGATGTGTTTCTGACTCTGCACTCCGGCAGTTACAATCTGTTGTATTCACATTAATTTACTTGTCAGATCTTTGGGCATCACAGGGAGCTTATCAGTGAGACACCAAGTAAAGTGTAACTCACTTCAGACAAAACTCACATGCAACAATGTTTGTTGTCATAGATACAATGTGTGAATAAAACAGCACCAGATACTCATGGGCAAATGTTCCTGTACATGATTAGAGCAATTAAACAATCTAAGTTTCACAATAATTATATAACCTCTGTAGTGTTAAGACTGAAAACTGAGGCTCATGCAGTCTGCTTGTTAAACTACAAGTTGCTTAATCTGACTAATTAGCAGAATGTAATTGTTCAAAATAGATAACGAAGAAAATCACTCATTACCAAACTAGCTTTAAATGATTTTTATTGTGTGAAAACAATATATAACTGAGTGCAGTCTGAAACATACAAATGCAAAAAGAAAATAAGCTATCATGTTAGAGCATTTTGTTATAGAACTCTTTTGTGCATATTTAACTATTTACAACAGCCCTGCAAAAGGCTTAAACACTTAATGTCAGTAAACTGAGGCCTTTCGCTTCGTTTTCTGGCCGATTCTACGCAATTACAATAACGCATCTTCAGCTCTTTCCTGCACCCGTGTTTTTGGATCTCACTCTTTTTACTTTGGTGCCTCAGTGTTCTCTGTGATCAAAATCCAGTTTGAAGTGACTTTTCAACATTTTTTTAGTCAAGGCATTTAATAAAACCCTAAAATGGCATGTGGACATCTTTGTACGTATTTCAGGACTAGTTGGAAACAGTTTATTATCTTATGACAAAGAGAACAAGCAAGAGAGAAACAAGACATCAATGGTAACAGCTGAGGAATACACAGAGTGACTTAAAGGGACAGTTTACTCAAAAATGTTCTCCCCTTTAATTTGTCCCCAATGATCCACTTTACCTGCTGGAGTGTATTACATTGTTTACAAGTATTTCCATTAACCTTATATTGGCTTTTGAATTAGTTTATTTAGCCTGTGGTATCCCCACCTATTCTAAAAGTTTTTGGTCTCGAGGCCAAGCTGTGTTAACACAGCCAGTAAAAGAAATTACACTCCCAGTGGGGTATAGAAGAGATAAGGTAATAAAATGTTAATGTTCCATTGTTCTCTCCAAGTATTGGTGATTGGTTTATGGACAGATATAAGATAAAGAAGCAGGTATATGTACACAATGTGATAAAGTAACACAATCTCATTATACCTACAAGCTCAACCCATTTTATTAGGCTGTGGCTTCAAAACACAAAATCAGCTAATTCATATACACAAATAAGCTTTAAAAAAGCAAATCTTATGCATTTTATACTCTGCAGCTGGTAAAAAAAAGTAATTGGAAACACATTAAGGAAAAAACTTTTTTATAGTATACTGTCCCTTTAATATATATATGTAGCAACAGTCCCATCACTGAAGTAATGAAAAAGTCCCATAATAAGAAGTTGTATTCACAACCGGGTGAGGCTTACTCAGTTCTTATATCGTTCAACACGAGCTCCAAATAATTGAATGGTATAAAATAACCTTGACAGTAAGCTGGCTTTGCCAAATGAAATTGGAAAACAACGTGGTGAAAGTAAGTTCCAAAGGCAGTATTTAGGTCGGAGTGAACCTCCTCACTAGGTCAATGGACACAGCGTGAGGATAAGCTTTAAATATAATAATAGAAACCCAGTTTGCTGCCTGGTAGTATATTCACTAACCCGGTGTGTGTAGTTAGCTGAAAAGCAGGTAGGCTTACTTCATTTCCGTGCTGATCCAGCGTTGTTACTGTTAACTTGATGCTTCCCGTATCATGTGACCACCCTGTGGCCAATCAAAAGCTGAACCGGTTCATAGCAAAAAGGACTCCTCCCAATGGCACCGTGGCTGGTTGCAACTGTATCCAACAGCATAGGGTTCTTAATACACAGCCCGCTGCGAGCAGGTAATGAAAAAAGCAGCTGAGCTTACTTTGTTGTTAATTTAGTCCGGCATCGATACTGGAGACTCTGTGTTTCTGGTATCATGTGACCACCCTGTGGCCAATCGGGTACAGAACCAGCTGGAACTTCAAAACACTCCTCCCAATAATAACCCAACTGGTGCAGGCTGTATTCAACAGTACAGGAACCTTGATATGCAGCCTCAGTAGTCCATAGGCTATACTGTATTGATAGTAGGCCTCTTTATCCAAAGCATATCATACTCTCTATACCCCTTCAACCTCAATCACTATGGAAACTCCGGGCAGCAATTACCCTTAGGAGGGAGGGTGAGAGAGCAGCAGGCGATACACATCAATGTTGCTTGTAGAGGCAAAAAAATATAGTACACAAAAGTTATGACAGACACAGCAGCATAGTACCTTGATGTCCCAAAACAGAATAATGAGCAGAGAGCCTAAGGGAATAAGGCTTCTGGTAAGGAGTAGACATCCCAATGTCTACTATGCAGACTAAGCAAAAAATAAAAAGATCCAACGGACATGCAGTTAAAATTCAAAACATTAGTCTATGATTATGGTTAGGGAGACCGAAACTGGTCAGACTATGTTTTGAATTTTAACTGCATGTCCTGTTGTTTTAACCTGGAATAAAGCAACTATATTTTGATCATTCAAGGTAGTCTGTTGGATCTTTTTATTTTTTGTTTAGTCTATTATCTTGTACATGCGCAAAACACATGTGGCCACAGGAGACATTGTAGAGGTATATTAACATTCACGGTATTGATTCATTAAAACTCTATTTATCACTATTGTATAGGGGTCTACAGTGGGCAAAGCACATATTTTCATATGTATAGGGTCATATGAATAAGTGTTGAGTACATGATATCCTGTACAAGTTAAGGAGGTCTGCAAGAATTTACATCAGGACCAAAAAAAGTATACAAATGTCATGAAGTAATCTCTTAAAGTGAATGTTTTACTGTAAGTCACACTTGCATTGTCGTGATTGTCACAAACACTATGGGTATCTTCATAATCAAGTTTTTAAATGAGATTTTCCAAATCAAAAGTTTCAAAGGAACTAAATGCATCTATTTCTATCATGAGCTGCTGCTAAAACGTCTCAATGCCAACTGTATGTTGGCATGAAGGGTATTCAGGACACCATTTTGTGATTGCTATATTGTCACTTCTTATCCTGGATTTTAACAGTACTTAAACTGTGGAGGGTGAACCCGCTCTCTCAAAACATTGTATCTACCTAGAAGATGTTCAAACATGATTGAACCTTCATGAACAGGTTTTTATAGGGGAAGCGCCTTCATGTACTCTAATTCCAAACACGGTCACAACAGTTTGTTTCAAAGTGATGAAGATGCCAGTACTAGACACAATCATAACCTTGCAAGTGGGATTTAGAAACAAATGTTTACTTTAGGAGATTATATGTAATTTGCAGATGTTGGGGTCCTGATGTAACTAAGTATGCCCATCATGCCAAGGTACAAATGGGATTCAGATGGTGGGATGATGGGATGATTGGATAATGGGATCAGTTGCATGGTTGGATTATGTTTACAATAGGTTAATGCCGCACATGAGTATTTCCCTTCCATGGAGAACAAAGAAGTTGATTGTATAGACCTTACTGTAACATTAAGAGTTGTATGGGCTATTGTATCTGTCAGTTTCAGGTGACTTCCCAGTTTCAATTTTTAAAGCAGGTACTTAACACACAAAAAGACCTTTTTGGAATCTTTTCTGTCGAAAAGGTGTTTGTGGTTCCAAGATTATAATAAACAAATTCATTTTGCATTGTGAACACTTGATGACTAAATCAGGCAAAAAGCCAAAAGCCATTTCAGCAGCAAATCGCTGATAGGTGGTAATCAAACCCTTAGTCAGCTCTAGAGTAGCAATGCACTACTAGAACCTTGCTGAACACATCTGGTAAGCCAATGACAAGAGGCATATGTGTGTAGCCACCAATCACTAGCCAGATCACAGTAATGTTTTGCTGCTCCTAAGCCTACCTAGGTATGCTTTTTATTTTTATTTCATTTTGAATATAATGGGAAAGGTATGATTGTGCACAACTAATTCCAAGGGGAGGATTTCTCACTGGCTGATAAAGACAACTCCCAAAGATCTATAGGTGATGGATGACACACTCCTCCTGAATAACCCATTTTATATAGCTAAAATAATAATTAACAGCTTTTTGGACCATGGTTTATCATCTGTTCTTGCAATAAGTTATTCAACTGCTAATGATTTTATTATAAAGCTTTATCCATTTAAAGTGTTGCACTGAAAAAATTAAGGATGTCCCTTACATGTAAAAAATGCTTTAATGTTGACCAACAACCAATTAATTATACTCATCATTTATACTAATGCCATGTGATATGAAGTCTTAGTCTTTTCATACAATTATCTAACAGTATAGCTGCTACTATGGATGAGTGAATACCTCTATATGATGTTTGAATACCAGGACAAATGTCTCCCTTGACATTTCATCTGCTTATTCAAATATTTTGATTAACCAAATATTACATGTGTTTACAAAATAAACAAATGTTACCTTTCAGTATACTTAATGCAGTAGTTGATTCAACATATGAAAATGCATCATTTTTTTAGCAAACATTTTGTATGCACTTAGAACAAAATTCAGCAAACATCTGTAGTGTTAATCAATGTGCTAGAACATCTGGCAATTCTTAGCAGTAAAAACATAAAAATATATCGCAAGTAACATCTTAGTTATCTTCTAAATGAATAAAATGATAATTTTGCTTTGCGAAACAAAAATGGAGGATGTTTTTCACAAAGAATTTTAATCGTTCTGTATTTAAGCCATAAATGTGCAATACTTGAATCATAAAATATATGACCAGTTTGAGTTTCGGCATAGTGAGTGGAATTTTGAGCAAAGGCTTTCATCATAATAATATCCTGTTGAAAATGCCTTTAGTCATTGGTTTAACAGTGACAATTACATATGGAGATATTCAATGTTCCTTCATCTAGACATTTATATAACTTGTTATTAAGTCATTGAGTAAGATGAAAGGTTGAGGAGCGAACAAACTCATTGTACATTTAACATGAATTCACTTGTGCAGAGTCTGCCTTTGTAGCTAAATGTGTGATCATTATTTAAGTTTTAGACAAAGTATTTCAGTGTACTTTGTAGTATCCTTAATTATAGAGGGTAGGGGACACTTGAATGGGGATGTTTTCATCTCAAGACTTTTTAAACAAAGAAACAGAAAGAAAGGTACAGAAACAGAAGAATAGAGATGATAGATAGATAGATAGATAGATAGATAGATAGATAGATAGATAGATAGATAGATGATAGATAGATAGATAGATAGATGATAAATAGATAAGATAGATATATGGCAGATAGATAGATGATAGATAGAATAATAGATTGATAGATAAATAGATAGATAGATAGATAGATGAGATAGATATATGACATATAGATAGATAGATAGATAGATAGATAGATAGATAGATAGATAGATGATAGATATAATAATAGATAGATATTTAGATATATTAGATAGATATAAGATAGATAGATAGATAGATAGATAGACAGATATACAGATAGATAGATAGATAAATATATAGATATATAGATGATAGATAGACAGATTATATATATATATATATATATATATATATATATATATATATATATATATATATATATATATATATGACAGATAGATGATAGAAGAATAGATAGATAGATTAGATAGATAAATTAGATATATTAGATTAGATAGATAGATAGATAGATAGATAGATAGATAGATGATATATAGATAGATAGATGATAGATTGATATATATATATATGATATAAATAGTTGCCAGGCTTTTTATCTCATTGGGATCCTGCTGTGATGGAACATGACTTTTGGATTAAACATTGTAATCATTTTATTAGCCTAGATGCCTGTTCCATGTATTAACAACCAGTTTGAGCTAAAAAGCAGCATCTTATTAGGGTACATATTAGGCTACTGCAATCTCTCTTGCAAATTAATCTGTTTCAAAATGTAACTGTAAAAGTGCTGGAAAAATAGCACCTGTGAAACTCTTGATATCTTGATTTAATATAGAAAAACATAGACGGAGAGAAAAGGTAGATAGACAAATAGATTTACATATTGACAGATAGATAATTGACTGGAAGATAGATGGATAGATAGATAGATAGATAGATAGATAGATAGATAGATAGATAGATAGATGGATAGATAGATAGATAGATAGATAGATAACAGCTTGATAGTTTTAAAGCAGAGTTTCACAAACCTGCTGTAGTCTAAGAATAATCTTTTGAAATTCCTCTTGCAAATATGTACCTGGTGTCCATTTTTAAGGCCAATTAGGAGCAAACTGCACTGCACCCAATAGACTCTGCCTGTACAAAAACTATTCTCTCTATCATTTGAAGATATGTCATATCATCCCTAGCATACAAAAATACCACATCTGTCAATGAAAAGTAAATCAAGAAAATTAATTAGTACACTTATCTTGTATTATATTACAAATAATAGTAATACATAATATTATTTCAAATTTAAAATGTTAGCTAGTATTCTTCTGTTTTGTGGACCTAAAATAATTGTCTAACCCCAATAAGCACCAGAATAAAGTATATGCCAAAGCAAATCATTCTCTGATTATTAGAATTATCTGCAATAATTAAAATATAATTATGGATTTGATTTTAGAAACTTAGACGGAATGATCTAGAGTATTTTAATCTTGGAGCGTGCAGCGTGCAAAATTGTTTTATATCTCAATCTGCTGAATTAATCCTACAGATGTAGCTATCTTAGAACAATGCTTGGTAGTATTATTTAAATTGTGTTTTGAACGATAATTGATATTTCATGTTTTGAACGATAATTGACCAAATATAAATTACAAAAAGAGTTTTCTCCATAAATATTTTAATGAGTTTGTTTAATTCTGAAAAATGATTTAATTAAACATACAAACATACTTTTAAAGGGATATTGTACAATATGCAACCAATGCTTTGTTGATCAACACTTCAAAACACATACGGCTAGATTACGAGTTGTGCGTTAGGGTAAAAAAGCAGTGTTAAGAGGTCCTAATGCTGCTTTTTTGCGCCCGCTGGTATTACGAGTTTTGAAGGTTTAGGGGCACCGCACACTTTTTTGGCCTTACCGCAAAACGACTTACGTAAACTTTGTAAAGTCTTTTTTCTATGGGACTTCCATAGCGCCGATATTACGAGTCTGTCCTGTGAGGCCAAAAAGTGAGCGGTACACCCTCTACCTCCAAGACCCGTAACGCATTCTAAAGTCAGTAGTTATGAGTTTTACACTACAACGCTGTAGCATAAAACTCATAACTAAAGTGCTAAAAAGTATACTAACACCCATAAACTACCTATTAACCCCTAAACCGACGCCCCCTGCATCGCAAATACTAAAATAAAAAATGTAACCCCTAATCTGCCGCTCCGGACACCGCCGCCACCTACATTATACTTATAAACCCATAGTCTTCTGCCCCCAACATCGCTGACACCTACATTATATTTATTAACCCCTAATCTGCCACCCCAATGTCGCCGCCACCTACCTACAATTATTATCCCCTAATCTGCCGCCCCAACATTGCCACCACTATAATAAACATATTAACCTCTAAACCGCCGCACCCCGCCTCACAAACATTAGTTAAATATTATTAACCCCTAATCTGCCATCCCTAACATCGCCGCCACCTACCTACATTTATTAACCCCTAATCTGCTGCCCCCAACGTCGCCGCTACTATATTAAAGTTATTAACCCCTAAACCTAAGTCTAACCCTAAACCTAACACCCACTAACTTAAATATAATTTAAATAAATCTAAATAAATATTCCTATCATTAACTAAATTATTCCTATTTAAAACTAAATACTTACCTGTAAAATAAAACCTAAGATAGCTACAATATAACTAATAGTTACATTGTAGCTAGCTTTGTATTTATTTTTCTTTTACAGGCAAGTTTGTATTTATTTTAACTAGGTAGAATAGTTATTAAATAGTTATTAACTATTTAATAACTACCTAGCTAAAATAAATACAAATTTACCTGTAAAATAAAACCTAACCTAAGTTACACTAACACCTAACACTACATTATAATTAAATAAATTAACTAAATTAAATACAATTACCTAAATTAAATTTAATTAGCTAAAGTACAAAAAACAAACAAACACTAAATTACAGAAAATAATAAACAAATTACAGAAATTTAAACTAATTACACCTAATCTAATAGCCCTATTAAAATAAAAAAGCCCCCCCAAAATAAACCCCCCCTCTAGCCTAAACTAAACTACCAATAGCCCTTAAAAGGGCCTTTTGCGGGGCATTGCCCCAAAGTAATCAGCACTACCCACACAACCAACCCCCAAAATAAAATACTATCTAAAAAAACCTAAGCTCCCCATTGCCCTGAAAAGGGCATTTAAAAGGTCAGTTAGCTCTTTTGCCGCCCAAACCCTAATCTAAAAAATTAAACCCACCCAATACACCCTTAAAAAAACCTAACACTAACCCCCTGAAGATCGACTTACCGGGAGATGTCTTCATCCAAGCCGGGCGAAGTGGTCCTCCAGACGGGCAGAATTTTTCATCCAAGCCGGGCAGAAGTGGTCCTCCAGACGGGCAGAAGTCTTCATACAAGCCGGGCAGAAGTGGTCCTCCAGACAGGCAGAAGTCTTCATCCAGAAGGCATCTTCTATCTTCATCTATCCGGCGCGGAGCGGGTCCATGTTCAAGACAGCCGACGCGGAGCATCCTCTTCTGGTGATGACTAAAACAGAATGAAGGTACCTTTATGTGATGTCATCCAAGATGGTGTCCCTTAGATTCTGATTGGCTGATAGAATTATATCAGCCAATCGGAATTAAGGTAGAAAAAATCCTATTGGCTGATCCAATCAGCCAATAGGATTGAGCACGCATTCTATTGGCTGATTGGAACAGCCGGCTCTCCTCGTTGATTCCTATGGGGAAATCGTGCACGAGCACGTTACACCAGCTCACCGCTGACTTAAGCAGCGCTGGTATTGGAGTGCGGTAATGAGCAAAATTTTGCTCAACGCTCACTTCTTGTCTTTTAACGACGAGTTTCTGAAAACTCAGAATACCAGCGCTGCATCTAAGTGAGCGGTGAGACAAAACTGCTCGTTAGCACTGCATAGCCTCTAAACTCGTAATCTAGGTGATAGAGATTTTTAATTTGATATTATTGGGGGTTTTCTTTTTTTTTACTTAAATACCCCCCATCCTCTAATCTGGCTCCTCTGATAACTGCTTATTTTTAGTCCCCCAGTTCTGAGCAATACAGCCCCTCTAACATTAAATTGCCCTCACCATATTCCTTGTATAGTTGTGCGCTAACCTGTAAATTAGCTTGTTGTCCCCGAAGCTGAGAAGTGCTAGTGTGCATGTGACACTTTACAGAAAACACCTATAAGAAAACGTGCAGATTTAGAATCCTAATCAAGAACAAATACATGCAATATAGGGGTACATTTATCATATGCCGGGCTGTAGCGGATCATGTCCGCCCGAAATCACTTCTTGTGAAATGCTTGTGACGTCCCCTGCACATTCGCGGCCAATTGGCTGCTAGCAGGGGGTGTCAATCATTCCGATCGGATTGGGCTGATTGCTGTCCGCCACCTAAAAGGCGGAAAAGTTAAGGAGCAGCTGTCTTACGACCGCTGCTTGTTAACTTAAGTTTCAGGCAGACCTAAAACTTCGGGAGTAGAAAGCAGCATTTGCTGCTTGTTAAATTTATCCCCATATCCTCTAAGTGGCTCTATTACCTTAGGCAAAACAAACACACAACAAAAATAATTAAAGGGACATCTAACCAATTTTTTTTAATCTAAATTACATGTCTTGCAGCTTTTATTCCCCTCTGTTAAAGGAAAAGCAAAGTCAAAATAAAAATAATCAAAATTAGGAAAGTACATACAATGTAAAACTACTTTCCAATTGACTTATTTGGTAAATTTTGCTTCATTCTCTTTGTTAATGGACCAGCAATGTTCTACTATGAGCCAGCGGAACGCGTCAGGTTAGCCAGTGATAAGAGGCATATATATACGGCTACCAATCAACAGCTAGCTCGCAGTAGTGTATTGCTGCACCTTAGACTATTCAAGTACTTTAACAAAGGATACAAAGATAAAAAATAAATTAGATAATAGTTGGAAATTGTAAAGTTGTTTAAAATTGCACGCTCTTTCCGTATCATGAAAGTTGAATATTGAGTTTACTTTTCCTTTAAACTTTAAGGAACAGTCTACTTCAGAATTTGTATTGTTTAAAAAGATAGATAATCCATTTATTACCTATTCACCAGTTTTGCATACCCAACACAGTTATATTAATACACGTCTTACCTCTGTTATTACCTTGTATCTAAGCCTCTGCTGACTGCCCCCTTATTTTAGTTCTTTTGACAGACTTGCATTTTAGCCAATCAGTACTTACTCATAAATAACTCCTCCATGGTTTGTATATGGCACAAAAAAACTTGTCAAAATGCACTGAGATAAGAGGCAACCTCCAAGGGCTTAGAAATTAGCATATGAGCCTACCTAGGTTTAGCTTTCAACAAATAATACCAAGTTAACAAAGCAAATCTGATGATAAAAGTAAATTGGAAAGTTGTTTAAAATTGCATGCCCTATCTGAATCATCAAAGTTTAATTTTGACTTGACTGTCCCTTTAAAAGGGGTATAGAGGCTGCAAAATACGCACTACTTATGGCTGTATTTAACTGTAGTTCATGAATACATTGCACGCATGGCTAATTGTTTTAAAATGTTAACAAATATTCATTAATACCTTGGCTGTGAGAAGGAACTGCAAAGTTTAGCAACTATATTTATGGATATGCAGCAGCCTTACAGGCAATGTGTAATATCTGAATTAATTTGATATAACAATAAATTAACCTTGTGTTAGCATTTGTTCATTATGGGTATTTTATAATGTATTTTAGACACATATAAACACTGAAAATATTCAAGAAGCTTATATTAACATTATGAAATATACACAATTAAGTAACTTTAAGGAAGCAACAGATTCAGTGTGATTGGGATAATTAGATTTTCTACTTACTACATTTATCTTAAGTACATACTAACCATGTAAGACTTTGCATCTCATTAACTACACATACAAATGTATTTTACTGACCCCTAAGTTTATCAAATTGTATAGTCTATGTATTGGTATGTGCTGTTTAACATGTATTATACATTGTATTTACACTCTTAAATAGCAGCTCCCAGGCACTCAGGCACCCGGGGAGGAAGAGACGTTGATGTGGTCCTGGGCTTATCACTATCTGGCCAAATGCTTTAACTAACTCTTCCATTTTGCTTTTAATCTACCTGCGTTTGCAAGAGACAGAGTGGCAGATTTTTATGTGTTGTGTTTATAAATTTGTTTTGTAATTTTCCCTATGGGCTTTGCACCCAGACTTGAGTCCCTGAAAGCTGTGCCCTAATATGTATCCTTAATTTCTTAATTAGATTTAGCAGCCAAGATAGGAAAAGAGCCTGTTAGAAGGGCTGTGTGTAAGTAAGTGAGTGTGCATGTGTGTATAAGTGTAGATGTGTGTGTGAGTGTGCATGTGTGTGTGAGTATAATTGTAGATGTGTGTATGTGCATGTGTATGTGAGTACAGTATGTGTGTGTGTATAAGTGTATATGTGTGCATGAGTGTGTGTGCATGTGTGTATGTGTATATAAGTGTAGATGTGTGTATGTGTATGTGAGTACAGTACGTGTGTGCATGTGTGTATAAGTGTAGATGTGTGTATGTGCATATTTATGTGAGTACAGTATGTGTGTGTGTATAAGTGTATATGTGTGCGTGAGTGTGTATGTGTATATAAGTGTAGATGTGTGTATGTGTATGTGAGTACAGTATGTGTGTGTGTATAAGTGTATATGTGTGAGTGAGTGTGTGTTCATTTGTGTATGTGTGTAGATGTGTGTGAGTGTGTGTGCATGTGTGTATGTGTGTATAAGTGTAGATGTGTATGTGACTACTGTATGTGTGTGTGTGTGTATATAAGTGTAGATGTGTGTATGTGAGTACAGTATGTGTGTGTAAGTGTATATGTGTGCGTGAGTGTGTGTGCATGTGTGTATGTGTGTATAAGTGTATGTGTGTGTGTGAGTGTGTGTGCATGTGTGTATGTGTGTATAAGTGTAGATGTGACTATGTGCATGTGAATGTGAGTACAATATGTGTATTTGTATAAGTGTATATGTGTGCGTGAGTGTGTGTGCATGTGTGTATGTGTGTATAAGTGTACATGTGTATGTGAGTAAAGTATGTGTGTGTGTATATGTGTGTGTGAGTGAAGTATGTGTGTGTGTATAAGTGTATATGTGTGTGTGAGTGTGAAAGTGTACATGTGTGTGTGTGCGTGTAAATAAATGTATATGTGTATGATTGTATGTGTGCATGTGCGTGTGAGACAGTGGAGGGCAGAATAGCCCATAACAAACATAAGAATTAAGGCCCTTAGGAGTGTGCTGCTGTGAAGCGGCAACAATGTTGTATTATTGTGGGTGGGGATTTAGCTTACCTATAAGAAGCTAGGTTACAGGTCCCAGAACCTCTTTCCAGCTCATCTTCAAAGCTTGCATGAGCTGTCATTATGTCTGATACCAGTCTGCTGCAGCATGGATCGATCAGCCGGAGTTCCTGTGAGGATTGAGGAATTGGAAGAGCTTATGATTGGGGACTTTGTCTCTGAGGAGGATGTCGTGCCACCATCACCCCAATTCCTTGTGAGTTGTGCCCCGGTCTCCTCCTCCTTATGCCCCGAGGTCCATGTGGTCCCCCCTTCCCAGGCCCCTCCATCTGCGGTCCCTCCGTCATGCCCCCCTCTCCTTGATTCCTGTGCGGGCGAGTCCGGGATTATTTCTCCCCCTTCACAAATGTTGCCCCCTAATGGTCGGTGGTTGGGCCTAGTGGGAGCATCTTGGCCTTACCGTCGCTGTCGGTTACCCTATCCAGCAATGTGGTGTCTGCTGCCGTTGAGCTCCTCCAGTCCTTAGCGTCTGTTTTGGCAGGTGGTAGTTTTCCCTCGGCGGGCATAAGCGTCGGGTCTCCTCTTCCGGCTCGTTGGTCGGCTTCTGAGTCGCAGGAACCGTCATCCATGCGGGCGGCCATGTCCTCTTCAGATGACGTCACTTCTGGTTTGGTAATTTCCGGTGATGTCACGTCCGGTGACGTCACTTCCGGTCCGGCCATTCGAGTAGCGGCAGGAAAGCGGTTAGCATCATCGTCGCCTCCAGGGTGCTCAGCTAAGAGAGGAGTGCCCCGGGGGTACAGCACTCGCGTGGGGGCAATGTGTTTGGTGCTTCAGGGGGCCAAGGCCAAGAGCCATGTGGGGACAATTTGCAGGGTGGCGAGTTTCAAGTAGGGGGCAATACTGGTGATTATAAGCAGGCCGCACGCCTGACCGGGGACACGCCAGTTGCAATGGATAATTTAGGGCCTCAGCCATTATCAAGTTAGGCGGGGGGCAAGAAGCGGGGTGCACGTGGGTCACCTGTGGGCGTGGCCCTTAGTAGGGCCTCCCCGGGTGTTACTACGAGGACTTCTGCTAAGAAAGTCCCTAGTGTCACGCCCAGTTTATGCCAAGGGGTTCCAATGAGCACAGAACAGGTCCCGGGCAGGCAGGTTCAGTTTGCTAATGCAGTGTTGGATGTGTACGTGGGCGGAGTGTCTGACGGAGTCTGCATGTGGCGCAGGGCACAGGAATGTTAGACCAGAGGGGGTTGATGCCTTTGTTGATTGGCTTTTGTCCTCCCACCGTGGTACTCCTCTCTCTCATTTTTCATTTCAGGATACAATGGAGTCCCAGAGTGCATTGGTAGCCTTGCAGTCCAATTCAATTGGTCGTGGGGAGGAGGAGCAGAGTCGTGAGCAGCCATTAACTTCCTCTGATCCCCTGCCGGTGCAGCGTCCTCTGGGAACTGGTAAGGCCATTTTGTCTTCTGGGCATAGGTGCTTTAGTTCATCTTCTGATTATTCTGGGTCTGAAAGTGATAGGTCACTGGGGTTGGAGGCCAAGGGTCAGAAGAGAATGTATAGGATGTTGAAATGGTTAGTTGACTTGTTTGACGAGTGGCTTAAATGTTTTTGGGTGTACGCGTCGTGCTATATCACTAAATTTCCCAATCAGACATTGGATATTCTGAAATATCAGGATTCCATTGAAACCGGGTGTGGTGCGACTATGATGTGGCGTTTCTCAGGAAGAAGGTTGGTAACCCTCTCCTGTCTTTCGGGGACGTAGACTCATGGCTATGGGCGCAGTTGGGGCCTGAAAAGCAGGTCATACCTGGGAAGGTCCCTGCCGGACCTTCTTGCATCCTAGCCCCCCAGCGTTCTCGACGGCTGCCCACAGGGGTTTGCTGGCGATTCCAGGATAAGCTCTGCACTAGGGGAACGGAGTGTGCGTTCCGCCACACTTGTAAGCACTGCGGGGGTGGCCACTTGGGTTCCAAGTGCACCAGATCCCAGGACGCCGGTCACTCCCAGGAGCGGCCTGGTCTCAGGCCCCAAGCCTTTCACTGCTGGAAAGGGCAGTCACCCCACTGAGGGTAACCATAATTGTGAGATGGCTGCTGCTTTATCCTGATAAAGGGGCTGCCGATTTACTTTGTGTCGGTCTCCGATGGGGATTTACTATACCCGTCGGCTCTGCAGTCATTAATTCCTCTGTTCTTAGGAATCTGAAATCCGCGTATCAATTTCCCAGCGTAGTGAGGGACAAACTGAGCAAAGAGATAGCTTTGGGTCACATAGCAGGCCCGTTTGGGGAGATTCTGATTCCTGGGTTGTTATCTCTCCTTTAGGGATCGTTCCAAAGAAGGAGCCGGGTAAGTTTCGGCTCATTCAGCACCTTTACTTTCCAAAGGGGCAATCGGTTAACGATGCTATCTCTCCCGAGCTTAGTTCAGTACATTACAGTACTTCGACGACGCACTTGCACTGGTCCATAGGGCAGGGGCCTGTTTGGTGAAACTGGATGTGGAATCCGCATTTCAGCTCCTTCCCATTCACCCCTTCTCCTTTCGCCTCATGGGGTGTTGGTTTGAGGGGAAGTATTTCATAGACAAATGCTTGCCTATGGGTTGCGCCATCTCCTGTGCCTATTTTGAAGCTTCCAGTAGTTTCTTGCACTGGGCGATTGCAGCGGTGGCTGGTTTCAATGGCCTTGCACACTATTTGGATGACTTCTTGCTTGTAGGGCGTGCAGGGTCTGCTGAATGCACTTTCTGGATGAAGGTCACTAGACACCTGCTGGCCAGAATGGGAGTCCCTTTGACTGAGGACAAGACCCAGGGTCCTTGTATGTGCCTCACTTTTCTGGGCATTGAAATCGACTCGGCGGCAAGACAGTGTAGTTTGCCGCAAGATAAAATTGCCCGCATGTTGGGGGCTGTAAGGTCCATGAAATCGGAGCCTTACGGTTCCGTAAAGGACCTTCAGACCCTATTGGGCCTCCTGAATTTTGCTGGCATGATTATTCCTATGGGTAGGATTTTCCTTCGACAGCTCGAACAGCAGTTGTGCGGTGAACAGTCCCAAATGCGCAGGTTTCGCATCTCAACTGAACTGGTGGATGACCTCGCGGTATGGGAGCATTTTCTGAGCCATTTCAATGGTATCTGCCTGTAGCGGAAGGCTGTTCCTTCCAACTCTGCAATTCAATTGTTCACAGATGCGGCAGGGTCCCACGGGTACAGTGCCTATTTGTCCAGTCAATGGAGCACCAGCCCATGGCCTTGCTTGTGGCTTGACTGGTTCGGAATCTGTGTCTTTTGGAGCTTTTCCCTATCATAGTGGCCCTCGAGGTTTGGGGCGACCAGCTCCGAGACCGCAAAGTGGTATTCTGGACAGATAACATGAGCGTTGTTTTTACTATTAACAAACTCACCTCTGGGTCTCCTCCGGTGGTGCAATACTTAAGGCTGCTGGTGCTGAGGTGTCTGCACCTGAACATTGTGTTCCATGGTAAGCATGTCCCTGGTGTCCAGAATAGGATTTTCAATGGGAAGCCTTCTACGCATTGGTTCCTCAAGCAGATACTAAAGGATCCCTTTGTCCAGATTATCTATGGCAGGTAGCACTGGATTGGGACCTTTGATCTGGATGATCCATTCTTCGCTTGCCACTTCTACCTGGAAAACGTATGTGAAGCACTGGACTGAGTGAATCACTTTCAGTGATAGGATGGGCTGACCATCTTGCGATGGCAACCAATGGGGTCTTCTGGAGTAGATCACTGAGTTCAAAGGTAATGGGGTATCTAAAGAGTGGACGGTTCTCGATTGACTGCCATGTCCTTCTTCTGTAAACTATATGGCCTCACTGATTCTTCAAAGACCTTCCTGGTTAGGCAGGTATTGAGGGGTTGGGGGCATATGATGCTCAGAACAAAGGACGTTAGGTAACTAGTCACTATCGAGCGCTTGATTGTCCTGTGTCAAGCTTTGCCTGCAGTGTGTTCGTCTGCCTACGAGGCTACCCTGTTCTTGGCCGCCTTCAGGTTGGCTTTTCACGGGGCACTCAGGGTGGGGGAATTGGTCCCCCCCCCCCTCGAGGAACAAACCTAGAGGTCTTCAGGCCTCTCATGTCAAGAATAATGAGTAATCTATTCTTGTATTTCTCCCCAGATCGAAGATCGACTAAGAAGGGAAAGGAGTTTGGATGTCTTTACCGGCCCACGTTGCCTCAGCATGTTGCCCAGTCAGGCTCCTTAGGACCTACATGGACGTGCGTTCGGAGGGTCCGTCGCAATTCCTTGTTCACAGGGACAGTTCCCCATTGACAAGATTCCAATTCTGGAGAGTCCTGGGCTGGGCGGCATATAAAGTGGGCCTTGACCTGAGGGTCATTGCTCCTCACTCATTCAGGGTTGGAGCGGCTACCTCTGCCATGGGTTTGGGCTGGTCTGCTGACCACATTAGATCACTAGGGAGATGGAGGTCTAAGAGATACCTGTTGTATGTTAGGCCTTTAACTGTGTGAATGTTTGTTTCAACTTGCTATGTTCCCTGTTTAACTGTGGTTTCTTTGCAGAGTCGAGGGACGGTCCATTGAGAGTGTGGATCATGGGTCACTCCTACAACCATTGGGCGGAGCTGAGAGCGATTGCGAGACCTTATGGGCGTCAGCTGGGGTTCCCTTCCTCTAGGGTAACCATTAGATGGTTGGGGCGTAGGGGTCTGACTTGGCAGGGTCTGCCTGAGTTACTGCATGGGGCGTAGCATTGGGGAGAAACCCAACGTTATGATCATTCATGCAGGGGGGAATGATATGGGGCTCTTACTGTGCAAGCAGCTCAGTGCGGTGATTCAGTCGGATCTGCGCACTTTTCAGATGTGGGTTCCCAATGCAAAGTTAGGGTGGTCCAACATCATCCCTAGAATTGAGTGGCGCCATATGCAGTCCCACAGGGCGGCCTTTCAGGTTCGGAAGAAGCTTAATAGGGAAGTTATGGTCTTCCTAGGACAGTTAGGAGGTTTTGTTGTGGAACACAGGAACATTACAACGGCTGAGAGGAGTCTCTACAGGATGGATGGGGTGCACCTCTCTGAGAGGGGCATTGACCTGTTCCTGTGTAATTTGAGGTGTGCTATTTTGTTACATCTATGAGAGTGGCAGCAAGAGCTGTGCCTGCGCCCCGGTTTGCCATCGGAGGTAGAGTGACGGCTGCCCAGGGGAGGGTAGTCTCTGCAGGCATGCGCCTGGGGTCCCTTCCCCATTCCCAATCAGAATTTTCCTACCTTAATTCCGATTGGCTGATAGAATCCTATCAGCCAATCGGAATTCGAGGGACGCCATCTTGGATGACGTCCCTTAAAGGAACCTTCATTCTTCAGTTGGACGTCGAATGAAGAGGATGGATCCGGCCGGAGGTCTTCAAGATCAGCCGCTCATCATCGGATGCAAGAACATAGAAGATGCCGCCTGGATGAAGATGTTTGCCGGTCTGGATGTCCTCTTCTGCCCGGATAGGATGAAGATTTCTTCCCGAAGATGGACTTATTCATTCGCCGCTTGGATCAAGACTTCAGCCGGAGGATGGACGTCACTCTTCAGCCCCCGCTTGGGCTTGGATAAAGACATCGGAGGCTCTTCTGGACCGATCGGGACCCGGTGTGGTGAAGACAAGGTAGGGAGATCTTCAGGGGCTTAGTGTTAGGTTTATTTAACGGGGGTTTGGGTTAGATTAGGGGTATGTGGGTGGTAGGTTGTAATGTTGGGGAGGTATTGTATGTTTTTTTTTACAGGCAAAAGAGCTGAATTCTTTGGGGCATGCCCCGCAAATGGCCCTTTTAAGGGCTGGTAAGGTAAAAGAGCTTTTCTATTTTAATTTTAGAATAGGGTAGGGCATTTTTTTTATTTTGGGGGGCTTTGTTATTTTATTAGGGGGCTTAGAGTAGGTGTAATTAGTTTAAAATTGTTGTAATATTTTTCTAATGTTTGTAAATATTTTTTTATTTTTTGTAACTTAGTTCTTTTTTATTTTTTGTACTTTAGTTAGTTTATTTAATTGTATTTATTTGTAGGTATTGTATTTAATTAATTTATTGATAGTGTAGTGTTAGGTTTAATTGTAGATAATTGTAGGTATTGTATTTAATTAATTTATTGATAGTGTAGTGTTAGGTTTAATTGGAACTTAGGTTAGGATTTATTTAACAGGTAATTTTGTAATTATTTTAACTAGGTAGCTATTAAATAGTTATTAACTATTTAATAGCTATTGTACCTGGTTAAAATAAATACAAAGTTGCCTGTAAAATAAATACTAATCCTAAAATAGCTACAATATAATTATTCGTTATATTGTAGCTATATTAGGGTTTATTTTACAGGTAAGTATTTAGCTTTAAATAGGAATAATTTATTTAATAAGAGTTAATTTATTTCGTTAGATTTAAATTATATTTAATTTAGGGGGGTGTTAGTGTTAGGGTTAGACTTAGCTTTAGGGGTTAATAACTTTATTATAGTAGCGGTGAGGTCCGGTCGGCAGATTAAGGGTTAATTATTTTAGGTAGCTGGCGGCGACGTTGTGGGGGGCAGATTAGGGGTTAATAAATATAATATAGGGGTCGGTGGTGTTAGGGGCAGCAGATTAGGGGTACATAAGTACAATGTAGGTGGCGGCGGTGTGCGGTCGGCAGATTAGGGGTTAAAAAAAATTAATAGAGTGGCGGCAATGTGGGGGGACCTCGGTTTAGGGGTACATAGGCAGTTTATGGGTGTACTTTAGAGCACAGTAGTTAAGAGCTTTATGAACCGGCTTTAGCCCAAAAAGCTCTTAACTCCTGGCTTTTTTCTGCGGCTGGAGTCTTGTCGTTAGATTTCTAACGCTCACTTCAGCCAAGACTCTAAATACCAGCGTTAGAAAGATCCCATTGAAAAGATAGGATACGCAATTGGCGTAAGGGGATCTGCGGTATGGAAAAGTCGCGGCTGCAAAGTGAGCGTTAGACCCTTTAATGACTGACTCCAAATACCAGCGGGCGGTAAAAACCAGCGTTAGGACCCTCTAACGCTGGTTTTGACGGCTACCACAGAACTCTAAATCTAGGCGTCTGTGTTTTGTGTTTATTTATAAGTTATAAGTATATAAGTTATTATTATTATTGTTATTGTTCAGTCAGTTCTATGACTGTTATGTTATAATACAGCAAGCCAGGAGGATAGGGCATTTAATTACTTAAGACAGTGGAGGGCAGAATAGCCCGTAACAAACATAAGAATTAAGGTCCTTAGGAGTGTGCTGCTGTGAAGTGGCAACAATGTTGCATTAGAGTGGGTGGGGATTTAGCTTACCTATAAGAAGCTAGGTTACAGGCCCAAGACCCTCTTTCCAGCTCGTCTTCAAATCTTCCCTCCCTTTAATCTGGTAAGGCGGCAATCTTTACGCTGGGCATCACTATGGTGTTCTCAGCAGGGTGTCTGAGGCAGGATGAGGGCTATGCGGCTTGTTTCCTTAAGTCCAAGGACAGTAGTTTTTTACTCCCCAGGTAGTGGCATGCGCACGCGCCTAGTC
Organism: Bombina bombina; assembly: GCF_027579735.1. NCBI lineage: Eukaryota > Metazoa > Chordata > Amphibia > Anura > Bombinatoridae > Bombina > Bombina bombina. The sequence goes on along the minus strand of NC_069507.1, from coordinate 32,784,456 downwards.
ACACCTGGTCCTACTGGTTCAGAGTTCTATGTTTTACACCCTTATTGGGCAGTTGGCCCGCACCCCGGTTTGCCATCAGAGGTAGAGTGATGGCTGCCCAGGGGAGGGCAGTCACTGCAGGCCTGCGCCTGGGATCCCACCCCCATTCTGATGATGCAGTGAACTCCATAAGCCTTCTGTGTGCAGCTAAGCTCCGCTTGTGTAGGCATTCACGGACGCGGCTTATCTTCCTAGCAGGGGGTTGCTTACTCTCCTAGCTAGATTGCCGCCACCTGGTATAGGTTTGCCTTGTTGCTTCCAGCCAGTTCTCTTGTTCCATAATAAACGTGACCCACGGGTCTTTTCCCACACTCTGTATTTTGTGTTTATTTATACGTTATAAGTATATAAGTTAATATTATTATTGTTATTGTTCAGTCAGTTCTATGACTGTTATGTTATAATACAGCAAGCCAGGAGGATAGGGCATTTAATTACTTATGTGCGTGTGAAAGTGTACATGTGTGTATGTGTGCATGTAAATAAATGTATGTGTGTATGAATGCATGTGTAAGTGAGTATGTGTGTGTATAACTGTACATGTGTGTGTGCATGAATATATGCGTAAGTATGTGTGTGTGTGCATGAATGTATGTGTGACTATGTGTATGTGTGTGCTTATGAATGTATGTATGAGTATGCGTGTGTGCATGAATGCATGTGTGTGTGCATAAATGTATGTGTGCAAGTATGTGTGTGTGAGTATGTGTGTGTTTGTGTGTATGCATGTGTGAGTATGGGTGTGTGTTCATGTGTGTGCATATATGTGTGTGTGCATAAATGTATGTGTGCAAGTATGTGTGTGTGAGTATGTGTGTCTTTGTGTGTATGCATGTGTGAGTATGGGTGTGTGTGCATGTGTGTGTATATATGTGTGTGTGCATAAATGTATGTGTTGTTAAACAGCTAAATTATCTTTATATGAGGTGAAATGTAAGCAGATAGACAGCATATTGTATTGTTTGCATATTTATGTCACATGAACTGTTGGAGTTGAGTGCTCTGAGCACATAGTAGACCCTAGACTACATTTCACCATAGAGCCCTATCCACTGGAGTGTCTCTGGCTAATCACAGCACCTGATGAGTCATCTTTTTCATGCAGAAGCAATAGATATGTATGCATGATTATTAATAACATATATGTGCTCTAGAATTATATGGTGAGTATTAGACTGGCCAAAATGTATCTGGCAATTCTGGCGGGGGGGGGGGGGATTTTATGTTTGAAATATTGGTTGTGTTTCTTTATAATAGTCCTTTCCACCCAAGTATGTGTTACTATCTTTTTATGCATCACCTTCTCCTTCAATAACACCTAGATTACGAGTTTTGTGTTCGTGTTTTAATGCTAAAAAAATGGTAATTTCAGCTTTAAAACTGCACTGCAGCCATTATAAGTCTTGTCGGTATAGCTGTACCACAAGCCTTTACCCTGTAACACAACGTCAGTCCCACACTAAAAAAAAATCAGTTTTTTCATAGGACTTCCATACCGCTGCCATTACGAGTTTTGCGGTGAGGCTAAAAAGCTTGCGTTCCAGCCTTTACCGACAAGATCCATTTCGCAATCTAAAAGCAGTAGTTATGAGTTTTACGCTACAAAACTGTTACATAAAACTCATAACTAAAGTGTCACAAAGTGCACTAAACACCCATAAACTACCTATTAACCCCTAAACCAAGGCCCTCCCGCATCACAAACACTATATTAAACTTATTAACCCATAATCTGCCGCTCCCGTCATCGCCGCCACTATAAAAATTATTAACCCCTATTCCGCCGCTACCCGACATTGCCGCCACTATACTAAAGTTATTAACCCCTAAAAGGCCCTCCCGCATTGCAAACACTATTTAAGTATTATTAACCCCTAATCTGCTGTCCGCCCACATCGCCCCCACTATACTAAAGTTATTAAGCCCTAAAACCGCAACCCCCCACAAGGAAATATACTAAATAAACCTATTGACCCCTAAACTGAAAGCCCCCCACATCGCAATAAACTAATTTAAACTAGTAACCCCTAAATCTAACCATAAAACCTTACCCTAACCCTAACATAACCTAATTAAACATAATTAAAATAGAGCTAAATTAAATTTACAATTATTAACTAAATAATACCTATTTAACTAATAGTTATATTGTAGCTAGCTTAGGTTTTATTTTTATTTCACAGGTAAGTTTGTATTTATTTTAACTAGGTAGACTAGTTAGTAAATAGTTATTAACTATTTACTGACTACCTAGTTAAAATAAATACAAACTTACTTGTGAAATAAAACCTAAACTGCCCTACACTAAAACCTACCAATACAAAAAAAAACCACTAAAATTAAAAAAAAATTAAAAAATACCATTACAAAAAACATTTGATTTGAACAGCCAATAGAATTTCATAAGCTCTCATCCTATTGGCTGTTTTGAACAGCCAATAGGATTTCAGTAGCTCTCATCCTATTGGCTGATTTGAATTTCCAAAATCAAATCAGCCAATAGGAATGCAAGGGATGCCATTTTGAATTGCGCACCATCCATTGAAGATTCAGTATACGGCAGCGACCGTATGAAGAGGATGCTTCGCCCCGGATGTCTTCAGGATGGACCCGCTCCCCGCCGCTGGGACAAGGATAGAAGATGCCGCCTGGATGAAGATAGAAGAGGCCACCTGGATGAGGACTTCGCCGCCTGGATGAAGATAGAAGAGGCCACCTGGATGAAGACTTCTCGCCGCCTGGATGAGGACTTCACCTCCTGAATGAAGATCGTTCAAGCAGGACTTCAAAAACTGTAAGTGGATCTTCGGTGGTTAGTGATAGATTTTTTAAAGGTTTTTTTGGGTGGGTTTTTTTTTGTTTAGGGTCTTGGCTTTTCTTAAACAAGCTAAATGCCCTTTTCAGGGCAATGCAAAAGAGCTAAATGGGTAGCTTAGGTTTTTTTAGATAGTTTTTTTTATTTTGTGGGTTTGGGGGGGTAGGGTTTTTTTAATGTTATTGGGTCTTTGTATTTTTTTCAGGTAAAAGAGCTGTTTAACTTAGGGAAATGCCCTACAAAAGGCCCTTTTAAGGGCTATTAGTAGTTTATTCTAGATTAGGTTTTTTATTTTGGGGTGGTTTTTTTAAAATGGATATTAGAATAGGAATCATTTTTATTATTTTCGATAATTTGTTATTTTGTTTAATGTATTTTTTTTCATTTTGGGGTGGGTTTTTATTTTTAGATTAGGGCTTGGGCTTTTCATAAAAGAGCTGAATGCCCTTTTAAGGGCAGGAAAAAGGGCTAAATTTTAGGGGGTGTTTGTTTTGTTTTGTAGCAAAAGAGCTGTTAACTTTAGGGCAATGCACTACAAAAGGCCCTTTTAAGGGCCCACATAAGGCCCTTTTAAGGGCCCACAAAAGGCCCATTTAAGGGCCCTTGGTAGTTTATTCTAGATTAGGCTTTTTTATTTTGGAGTGGGTTTTATTTTTTAAAGGGTATTAGAATAGGAATATTTTTTATTGTTTTAGATAATTCCGTTATTTTTGTAATGGTAGTTTTTTTAATTTTTTGTAATTTTAGTGTTTGTTATTTTTTTGTAATGGTAGTTTTTTTTATTTTTTGTAATGGTAGGTTTTAGTGTAAGGCAGCATAGGTTTTATTTCACAGGTAAGTTTGTATTTATTTTAACTAAGTAGTTAGTAAATAGTTAATAACTATTTACTAACTAGTCTTCCTAGTTAAAATAAATAAAACTTACCTGTGGAATAAAAATAAAACCTAAGCTAGCTACAATATAACTATTAGTTATTTTGTATCTAGCTTAGTTTTATTTTACAGGTAAGTATGTATTTAGTTTTAAATAGGTATTATTTAGTTAATAATTGTAACTTTAATTTAGCTCTATTTTAATTATGTTAAAGTTAGGGGGTGTAAGGTTTAGGATTAGGGTTAAGGTTACATTAGGGTTAGGGGTTAATATAGTTAAATTTAGGTTGTTGCGATGTGGGGGGCTGGCGGTTTATTTAGTGGTAGTGATGTGGGAGGCCAGAGGTTTAGGGGTTCATAACGTTATTTAGTGCTGGCGATGTCAGGGAGCAGCGGAATAGGAGTTAATAGATTTATTATAGTGTGGGTGATGTTGGGGTGCAGGGGAATAGGGGTTAATAACTTAAGTATAGTGGCGGTGATATAGGGAGCGGCAGATTAGGGGTTATTAGCTTTATTTAGGTGGCGGCAATATCGGGAGCGGCAGATTAGGGGTTAATAGCTTTATTTAGGTGGCGGTAATATCGGGAGTAGCAGATTAGGGGTTAATAACATTATGTAGGTGTCGGTGATGTCGGGGCAGCAGATTAGGGGTGTTTAGACTTAGGGTTTATGTTAGGGTGTTAGGTTTAAATGTTAATTTTTTTTTTCCCCATAGACATCAATGGGGCTGCGTTACGGAGCTTTTCTTTCCACGGTCACAGGTGGTAAGCTTTTTTCTGACCCGCTTTACCCATTGAGTTCTATAAGGAAAGCGTGCACGAGCATGTCAAAACAGTGCTTGAATTGAGTGCGGTATGGAGCTTAAAACCACCATATCGCAAATTTTGTTAATTTCCCTATAGCGCATAACTCGTAATCTAGCTGTTTGTTAATTACTAAGACAAGTGAATCTTGTTCCGTGCTATTTGTGTCTAATTCCTGTAGTTTACGTGTAATCTAGTTTATATTTCTACTCACGTAGCTGAAGAACACAGAGCAGTCTAAATACATAACTGACAGACCATCAAATGGATGTAATGAAGCCAATACATTTTCTCTGAGACTAATAGTAGTTTCAGCTATATCGACACAGTCATGGATTTGACCAATTTTAATCTACAATGTTAGCAGTCATGACAAGATTCTTAACCTCCCAGGGATTCACCCATTCAAAATGTTCTGTTGTGATTCAGACCGAGCATAACATTTATAAAATGTTTCCAATTTACTTCTAGTATCAAATTTGCTTTGTTCTCATGGTATTCTGTGTTGAAGAGCTACCTAGGTAGCATCTGGTGCACTGCATAGCAGGAAATAGTGCTGCCCTCTAGTGCTCTTGTAAATAGATAACATTCTTGTGAAACTGCTGCTATATAGTGCTCCAGAAATGGGCCAGCTGCTAAGCATATGCCTCTGCTTTTCAACAAAAGACACCAAGAGAATGAAAAAAATGCTAATAGAAGTAAATTAGAAAGCTGTTTAAAATTGCATACTCTATCTGAATCATGAAAGAAAATGTTGGGATTCATACACCTGGGACCTGCAAGTAGCCGTTGTATTGCCATACAAATAGTTGGGCTATGTGCAGCATTAGACACAGACAATCAGTGCTGGCATTAGCTCTGTGTTGTTTTCCTGATCACATTAACAAAGAAATGAACCTAGAATTGTACAGTACAAAAAAAATACAATTCTGGGCACAAGTAATAGAAAAAACTGGTAAATGCTTTAGCCAAAAGTAATATTTTTTAGATGATTAAGCTAAGCATTTGGTGTAAAATGTATATCTTGTCAGTTGTATGTTTAAAGCGACAATAAACATTAAGGGCTAGTTACAAATGACACTCTAAGGTTAACGCTGGACAGGATAAGCATTAATATGACTTCACATATTACTAGTTGAAAGTAAATTATTGCACTCAAGAGCTAACAAAATTTGCACTCAATGGTGGGTAGTTATCAAGCCGTCTACTTTTCTTGCTTCGCCGGCCCAATACGCCCGCCTAAGCTCGCCTACCTTCGCCGCCGCGGACCTGAAAAAATACGCCTAAGTTATCAAATAAAGCTGTCAAAAAGCCGCGGGGCGATGAGCAGCGGACTGTGACAGTTATCACTCATCCGATCTCGCTGCCCTTCGGCTTTTTCCCAGCTTTATTGCTAGCCTGTCACTAAGCACTCACACTAAACTGCACTGTTCTACCCCCTATACCGGCGCCCCTGGAGCCCCCCGCAACTAAATAAAGTTACTAACCCCTAAACCGCTGCTCCTAGACCCCGCCGCAACTCTTATAAATGTATTAACCCCTAAACCGCCACTCCTAGACCCTGCCGCAACTCTTATAAATGTATTAACCCCTAAACCGCCGCTCCCGGACACCGCTGCCACCTACAGTATACCTAGTAACCCCTATCGTGCCCCCCCTACACCGTCGCCCTCTATTATAAAATTATTAACCCCTATCCTGCTGATCCCGCACCTCTCCGCAACTAAATAAATAGTTTAACCCCTAAACCGCCGCTCCATGAACCCGCCGCAACCTATATTAAACCTATTAACCCCTATCCTGCCCCCCCTACACCGTCGCCACCTATAATAAATTTATTAACCCCTAATCTGCCCCCCCTACACCGTCGCCACCTATAATACATTTATTAACCCCTATCCTGCCCCCCACTACGCCGCCGCCACTGTAATAAAATTATTAACCCCTAAACCTAAGTCTAACCCTAACGCCCCCCTAACTTAAATATTAATTAAATAAATCTAAATAAATTAACTCTTATTAACTAAATGAATCCTATTTAAAACTAAATACTTACCTTTAAAATAAACACTAATATAGCTACAATATAAATAATAATTATATTATAGCTATCTTAGGATTTATATTTATTTTACAGGTAACTTTGTATTTATTTTAGCTAGTTAGAATAGTTATTAAATAGTTATTAACTATTTAATAACTACCTAGCTAAAAGAAATACAAAATTACCTGTAAAATAAATCCTAACTTAAGTTACAATTAAACCTAATACTACACTATCATTAAATTAACTAAATAAACTACCTACAAATAACTACAATTAAATACAATTACATAAACTAACTAAAGTACAAAAAATAAAAAAAGCTAAGTTACAAAAAATAAAAAAATAAGTTACAAACATGTTAAAATATTACAACAATTTTAAGCTACTTACACCTAATCTAAGCCCCCTAATAAAATAACAAACCCCCCCAAAATAAAAAAAAAAACCCTACCCTATTCTAAATTAAATAAATTTCAAAGCTCTTTTACCTTACCAGCCCTTAAAAGGGCCATTTGTGGGGGCATGCCCCAAAAAGTTCAGCTCTTTTGCCTGTAAAAGAAAAATACAACCCCCCCCCAACATTAAAACCCACCACCCACATACCCCTAATCTAACCCAAACCCCCCTTACAAAAACCTAACACTAATCCCCTGAAGATCATCCTACCTTGAGTCGTCTTCACTCAGCCGAGCCACCGATGGAACTGAAGAGGACATCCGGAGCGGAAGAAGTTAATCCTCCAAGCGGCGCTGAAGAAATCTTCCATCCGATGAAGTCATCATCCAGGCGGCACTGAAGAAGTCTTCGATCCGGCCGATGTCATCTTCAAAGAGGCGCTGAAGAGGTCTTCTATCCGGGCGAAGTCATCTTCCAAGCCGGGTCTTGAATCTTCCTTCCGCCGACGCGGAACCACCTTCTTCACCGACGGACTACGACGAATGACGGCTCCTTTAAGGGACGTCATCCAAGATGGCGTCCCCTCAATTCCGATTGGCTGATAGGATTCTATCAGCCAATCGGAATTAAGGTAGGAAAATCTGATTGGCTGATGGAATCAGCCAATCAGATTCAAGTTCAATCCGATTGGCTGATCCAATCAGCCAATCAGATTGAGCTCGCATTCTATTGGCTGATCGGAACAGCCAATAGAATGCGAGCTCAATCTGATTGGCTGATTCCATCAGCCAATCAGATTTTTCCTACCTTAATTCCGATTGGCTGATAGAATCCTATCAGCCAATCGGAATTGAGGGGACGCCATCTTGGATGACGTCCCTTAAAGGAGCCGTCATTCGTCGTAGTCCGTCGGTGAAGAAGGTGGTTCCGCGTCGGCGGAAGGAAGATTCAAGACCCGGCTTGGAAGATGACTTCGCCCGGATAGAAGACCTCTTCAGCGCCTCTTTGAAGATGACATCGGCCGGATCGAAGACTTCTTCAGCGCCGCCTGGATGATGACTTCATCGGATGGAAGATTTCTTCAGCGCCGCTTGGAGGATTAACTTCTTCCGCTCCGGATGTCCTCTTCAGTTCCATCGGTGGCTCGGCTGAGTGAAGACGACTCAAGGTAGGATGATCTTCAGGGGATTAGTGTTAGGTTTTTGTAAGGGGGGTTTGGGTTAGATTAGGGGGTATGTGGGTGGTGGGTTTTAATGTTGGGGGGGGGTTGTATTTTTCTTTTACAGGCAAAAGAGCTGAACTTTTTGGGGCATGCCCCCACAAATGGCCCTTTTAAGGGCTGGTAAGGTAAAAGAGCTTAGAAATTTATTTAATTTAGAATAGGGTAGGGATTTTTTTTATTTTGGGGGGGTTTGTTATTTTATTAGGGGGCTTAGATTAGGTGTAAGTAGCTTAAAATTGTTGTAATATTTTAACATGTTTGTAACTTATTTTTTTATTTTTTGTAACTTAGCTTTTTTTATTTTTTGTACTTTAGTTAGTTTATGTAATTGTATTTAATTGTATTTATTTGTAGGTAGTTTATTTAGTTAATTTAATGATAGTGTAGTATTAGGTTTAATTGTAACTTAAGTTAGGATTTATTTTACAGGTAATTTTGTATTTCTTTTAGCTAGGTAGTTATTAAATAGTTAATAACTATTTAATAACTATTCTAACTAGCTAAAATAAATACAAAGTTACCTGTAAAATAAATATAAATCCTAAGATAGCTATAATATAATTATTATTTATATTGTAGCTATATTAGGGTTTATTTTAAAGGTAAGTATTTAGTTTTAAATAGGATTCATTTAGTTAATAAGAGTTAATTTATTTAGATTTATTTAATTAATATTTAAGTTAGGGGGCGTTAGGGATAGGGTTAGACTTAGGTTTAGGGGTCAATAATTTTATTACAGTGGCGGCGGCGTAGTGGGGGGCAGGATAGGGGTTAATAAATTTATTATAGGTGGCGACGGTGTAGGGGGGGCAGATTAGGGGTTAATAAATTTATTATAGGTGGCGACGGTGTAGGGGGGGCAGGATAGGGGTTAATACATTTAATATAGGTTGCGGCGGGTTCAGGGCGCGGCGGTTTAGGGGTTAATACATTTATTATAGTTGCGGTGGGCTCCGGGAGCGGCGGTTTAGGGGTTAATATGTATAGAGTAGCTTGCGGTGGGCTCCGGGAGCGGCGGTTTAGGGGGTAATAACTTTATTTAGTTGCGGCGGTGTAGGGGGGGTCAGATTAGTGGTGTTTAGACTCGGGGTACATGTTAGGGTGTTAGGTGTAGACAGCTCCCATAGGAATCAATGGGATGTCTGTCAGCAGCGAACTTGTACTTTCGCTATGGTCAGACTCCCATTGATTCCTATGGGATCCGCCGCCTCCAGGCTGGCGCTTTGAAAACCAGGTACGCTGGGCCGTAAAAGTGCCGAGCGTACCTGCTAGTTTTTTGATAACTAGCAAAAGTAGTGAGATTGTGCCGCACTTGTGTGCGGAACATCTGGAGTGACGTAAGAATCGATCTGTGTCGGACTGAGTCCGGCGGATCGAAGTTTACGTCACAAAATTCTACTTTTGCCGGTCTCAAGCCTTTGATAACTAAGGCGAATCAGCCTCGCCACAAATACGCTGCGGAATTCCAGCGTATTTGAGGTTGACGGCTTGATAACTAGGCCCCAATGGCTTAGTTATTAGTACACTTTAGTCCTAGCAGGGACTGAGCACATAAACATGTCACTGTCATTAGTACACTTTAGTCCTAGCATGTACTAAGCACACTGAAGACCTAGCGTAAACTGTAAGGGTTAAAACAAGTTCACCAAACACATCAAAAATATATTAGAATAAAGTATTACACTCATATGTACACAATGTGATAAAAAATAGCTCAAATAAATATTAATAAAAATGTTGTCTATGGGTTATTAGGGATATGGCATAAGGAAAGGTATTTATATACTGTATATATGTGTCTAAATATGTGTGTGTATGTATATATATATATATATATATATATATATATATACCTAAGTAATTATGTGTTAATATGTGTAAATATGTATATACATTAGTGATGTCGCAAATAGTTTGCCCGCAAATAATTCCCGGCGAACATAGCTTGTTCGCGTTCGCAGTGGCGGGCGAACATATGTGATGTTCGATCCGCCCCCTATTCGTCATCATTGAGTAATACTTTGACCCTGTACCTCACAGTCAGCAGGCACATTCCAGCCAATCAGCAGAAGACCCTCCCTCCCAGACCCTCCTACCTCCTGGACAGCATCCATTTTAGATTCATTCAGAAGCTGCATTCTTAGGGAGAGGAGGGACAGTGTAGCTGCTGCTGATTAATAGGGAAATCGATAGCTAGGCTAGTGTATTCAGTGTCCACTACAGTCCTGAAGGACTCATCTGATCTCTGCTGTAAGGACAGCACCCCAAAAAGCCCTTTTTAGGGCTAGAACATCAGTCTGTTTTTTTTTTCCTGTGTAATCTAATTGCAGTTGCCTGCCTGCCAGCGTGTGTGCCAGGCTCACAGCATATACTGTGCCCACTTGCCTAGTGCCACCACTCATATCTGGTGTAACAGTAGTGTAAATTAAAAAAAAAAAACTTTTTTGACTGTGAAACATCAGTCTGCTTGTGTAATCTAATTGCAGTTGCCTGCCTGCCAGCATGTGTGTCAGGCTCACAGCGTATACTGTGCCCACTTGCCCAGTGCCACCACTCATATCTGGTGTAACAGTAGTGTAAATTTAAAAAAAAAAACTTTTTTGACTGTGAAACATCAGTCTGCTTGTGTAATCTAATTGCAGTTGCCTGCCTGCCAGCGTGTGTGTCAGGCTCACAGCATATACTGTGCCCACTTGCCCAGTGCCACCACTCATATCTTGTTTAATAGTAGTGTACATTTAAAAATAAAAAACTTTTTTGACTGTGAAACATCAGTCTGCTTTTTTGTGTCAGGCTCACAGCGTATACTGTGCCCACTTGCCCAGTGCCACCACTCATATCTTGTTTAATAGTAGTGTACATTTAAAAAATAAAAAACTTTTTTGACTGTGAAACATCAGTCTGCTTTTTTGTGTCAGGCTCACAGCGTATACTGTGCCCACTTGCCCAGTGCCACCACTTATATCTTGTTTAATAGTAGTGTAAGTGTACATTTAAAAAAAATAAAAACTTTTTTTGACCGTGAAACATCAGTCTGCTTTTTTGTGTCAGGCTCACAGCATATACTGTGCCCACTTGCCCAGTGCCACCACTTATATCTTGTTTAATAGTAGTGTAAGTGTACATTTAAAAAAAAAACCTTTTGGACTGTTAAGCATCAATCTGCTTTTTTGTGTCAGGCTCACAGCGTATACTGTGCCCACTTGCCCAGTGCCACCACTCATATCTTGTTTAATAGTAGTGTAAGTGTACATTTAAAAAAAAAAAAGCACGTTACTCCAAACAATTTAGGAATGTTAGGTGATTTATGCCCTTTATGGATTAAAACCAGACTCTGCATCAACTATGTAATTTTCCGTGGGAGTTTTGCCATGGATCCCCCTCCGGCATGCCACAGTCCAGGTGTTAGTCCCCTTGAAACAACTTTTCCATCACTATTGTGGCCAGAAAGAGTCCCTGTGGTTTTTAAAATTCGCCTGCCTATTGAAGTCAATGGCGGATCGCCCGTTCGCAAACGTTTGCGGAAGTTCGCATTCGCAGTTCGCGAACGCAAAATTTTATGTTCGCAACATCACTAATCTACATACATATATACACATATAAACACACATATACACATATATTTACACCTTTAATCTCTTCTCATCATTTTTATCCAGTTTTAATAGTTTTTAATATGTTCAGTTTTTAATATGTTTTACTGTGTTTTGAATAAAACTACTTTACATTCCAATGTTCTTCATGTAGAAGAAAATATTCTTTTAATTTTAAATATGTATATATATATATATATATATATATTTATTTATTTATTTATTATATATTTTTTTATTTTTTTATTTTTTATATATTTTTTTATTTATTTATTGAGGACAACACAATACAATATATGCTTTTACAAGGTATTCAACAGTCATTTCAGGTATTTACAGCATATCTGGTATTATGGATAAAATGTCCGGTCCCCATTTTTTTGTCCCCTTAAGGCAGAGTCAGTCACTTTTGGACCTATGGTGTTATAACAAATCCAAACTAACTTACTTAGATCTTATTGATTAACTAGTGACCAGAGCCCAACCATCTGATTATTACATATAAACCAAATGTCCGTACTATATTGGATGTTGTATTAAGGGGCTTCTTACTATTTAAAGGATTGAGTGTGATGCCTCTTTAGTATTTTTACACCCAATTAATATAAACCGTAGAACTGATTCAACATAAGCGCCAATTCCATATCAGAATATAGGTTAGCTGTGTGTTGTTAAGTTTCGGACTGCCATAATCTGCTTTGTTTGTCTGTGTAAAAATTATTTTAGCTATTTATAAGTTAGTGTATTCCTAGGTTATGCTTTCTCTATGTTGTCCTCATCATGGCCCTGGCTGCTGGCCAATGGAGAGACGCATGTGATTTGTAAAGTTTACATTCAGCAGTGACAGAAAGATAATAATGATAACTTCAAACATATGTGTAATGTATTGTTTGTCCCACCAAGTGCCCACCACAAACCCCCGGATCGGGCAAACACACTAAAATGACTTTAGGCAGTATGGTGATGCACATATGCAACATAGTACACATCCAAAAAAAAAAAGTAGTAGGTTAGTAGCTATGGAACCTGTATTACAGTCCATAATAATAAATGTCCCTCCCGGGGTCCCCCACAGATCCCCAAGAGAAGTGTTAAATTAAAAGTGCCTACATATATCAATACATGCAGTGTAATAGTGAAAACTGTATAATACATATAATATAACAAGTAAAAGGTGGCATGGACAACATTGCTAAGCAATAACTTAATATGTACTGAAGTGGCAAACTTTTAATGGTCTTGTGGACGGTGGCTTGAAGATAAGGATTCTTATTTTTATGAGGTTATTAGCTGTGTATTGCTCGTTCTGTTTATTGTTGCTGTGAAGGTCAGTAAGGCAGATACCTGCTGCCGGCACTGATAAATCGGTGGATCCAGGGAGGGGGGATCGTTACCTATGAGTAGGCAGCCGCCTCAGGTCTTAACCTTCCGAACTGTGGCCCTGTTTTCATAAAAACAGCAGTCAAAGGTTGAAATATAGCCACCATTTGCTTTGTAACTATTGTTTGTTGGGTTGTAGATATCATTTGGCTGTTAGTTGCTGTAAAATCGGCAAATTGAAGAGGATTCCTTTAGAGCTTGCAGTAGATGCGTCCTGTCAGGTACGCTGTTCAGACACGCCCCCATATCTATCTATATCTATACCTGTAACTCTATCTCTCTCTCTCTCTCTCTCTCTCTTTCTCTCTCTCTCTCTCTCTCTCTATATATATATATATATATATACAGGGAGTGCAGAATTATTAGGCAAGTTGTATTTTTGAGGATTCATTTTATTATTGAACAACAACCATGTTCTCAATGAACCCAAAAAACTCATTAATATCAAAGCTGAATAGTTTTGGAAGTAGTTTTTAGTTTGTTTTTAGTTATAGCTATTTTAGGGGATATCTGTGTGTGCAGGTGACTATTACTGTGCATAATTATTAGGCAACTTAACAAAAAACAAATATATACCCATTTCAATTATTTATTTTTACCAGTGAAACCAATATAACATCTCAACATTCACAAATATACATTTCTGACATTCAAAAACAAAACAAAAACAAATCAGTGACCAATATAGCCACCTTTCTTTGCAAGGACACTCAAAAGCCTGCCATCCATGGATTCTGTCAGTGTTTTGATCTGTTCACCATCAACATTGCGTGGAGCAGCAACCACAGCCTCCCAGACACTGTTCAGAGAGGTGTACTGTTTTCCTCCTTGTAAATCTCACATTTGATGATGGACCACAGGTTCTCAATGGGGTTCAGATCAGGTGAACAAGGAGGCCATGTCATTAGATTTTCTTCTTTTATAACCTTTCTTGCCAGCCACGCTGTGGAGTACTTGGACGCGTGTGATGGGGCATTGTCCTGCATGAAAATCATGTTTTTCTTGAAGGATGCAAACTTCTTCCTGTACCACTGCTTGAAGAAGGTGTCTTCCAGAAACTGGCAGTAGGACTGAGAGTTGAGCTTGACTCCATCCTCAACCCGAAAAGGCCCCACAAGCTCATCTTTGATGATACCAGCCCAAACCAGTACTCCACCTCCACCTTGCTGGCGTCTGAGTCGGACTGGAGCTCTCTGCCCTTTACCAATCCAGCCACGTGCCCATCCATCTGGCCCATCAAGACTCACTCTCATTTCATCAGTCCATAAAACCTTAGAAAAATCAGTCTTGAGATATTTCTTGGCCCAGTCTTGACGTTTCAGCTTGTGTGTCTTGTTCAGTGGTGGTCGTCTTTCAGCCTTTCTTACCTTGGCCATGTCTCTGAGTATTGCACACCTTGTGCTTTTGGGCACTCCAGTGATGTTGCAGCTCTGAAATATGGCCAAACTGGTGGCAAGTGGCATCTTGGCAGCTGCATGCTTGACTTTTCTCAGTTCATGGGCAGTTATTTTGCGCCTTGGTTTTCCACACGCTTCTTGCGACCCTGTTGACTATTTTGAATGAAACGCTTGATTGTTCGATGATCACGCTTCAGAAGCTTTGCAATTTTAAGAGTGCTGCATCCCTCTGCAAGATATCTCACTATTTTTGACTTTTCTGAGCCTGTCAAGTCCTTCTTTTGACCCATTTTGCCAAAGGAAAGGAAGTTGCCTAATAATTATGCACACCTGATATAGGGTGTTGATGTCATTAGACCACACCCCTTCTCATTACAGAGATGCACATCACCTAATATGCTTAATTGGTAGTAGGCTTTCGAGCCTATACAGCTTGGAGTAAGACAACATGCATAAAGAGGATGATGTGGTCAAAATACTCATTTGCCTAATAATTCTGCACTCCCTGTATATATATATATATATATATATATATATTTTATATATATATATATATATATATATATATATATATATATATATATATATATATATATATTTTTTATATATATATATATATATATATATATATATATATATATATATATATATATATATATATATATATATATATATAAATAACATTTTCTACATTGGAATGTAAAATTTTCATAACTATCTTCAGCTTTAGCTCTGTTAGTCTAATGCAGAGTCAGGTTAGTGTGCTACTGATTAGTTGTTTTTTGGGGGCGGGTTTAACAGAATGTCCCATTTCAGTCTAGGGTAGAAATTAGTGCGGTCACTATATTCGAAGTCCTGAAGTTAGTGCGCATTGGAAGTGCTCCGAAGTGTATAACAGTATAAAAAGCATTGTTGCAAAACTGGCACCTGAAGGCAAAGGATACCAAAAGGAATTTGATTAAAGGGGTCAGTTGCTGAGTTACATGTCCCTTTAAGACAACCTTGTTTAGATTACATAATGCCATTTCTGAACAAACAAACAAACTGAGACTGTATTGATAACAAAACATACAGTGAGTCTTGGAGAGGGTTATATTTATTTTCACACTTATTATTTTTGTGTTTCTTTGTATGAGAAATTTATTGTACATGAGCGGAACAAACAATACATAAGTAGCCGGCATCTGGCTGCGCAGCAATCTCTCTCCTTTATGTCAAGCTTGAAATATCTTTTCAATTCCAGCAAACACTATATTTACACTATGCTTGTGTGAGTCCCATAAGCTCTTATATCAATTAAGGTCACTTAGTCCTTCCTCCTTTCATACCTGTTACCTCTGCACATTACTCATAAGCTAAAAGCCTTTTTTATGTTCCTTGTCCCAGAAGTAGGGGATTGTCTAAAATATTTCAACTTAAAGGTTCTCATCATGGGAGTCTCTAATACAGATTTCATTCCAATCCATTGAAAAAAACTGTGTATAGCAGTTCAGAGGATGTTTTTTGTATGTTGTTTCTTAAAGGGACATGAAACCCACATTATTTCTTTCAATATTCAGATATGGGCCTCTAGTTATCAACGTGTCTACTTACCTGCCTTCGCCGGCCCAATACGCTCGCCTAAGCTCGCCTCACATCACCGCCGCGACCTGAATACGTTCGCCAAAGTTATCAAAAAAGCTGTCAAAAATCTGCGCACCAAGTACGGGGCGATGAGCAGCGGACTGTGATAGTTATCACTCATCCGATCTCACTGCTCTTCGGCTTTTTCCCAGCTTTATTGATAAGCTGTCACTAAGCACCCACACTAAACTACACTGCTCTACCCCCGGTGCCCCCGGAGCCCCCCGCAACTAAATAAAGTTATTAACCCCTAAACCGCCACTCCTAGACCCCGCCGCAACTATAATAAATGTATTAACCCCTAAACCACCGCTCCTGGACCCCACCGCCACCTACATTATACCTATTAACCCCTATCCTGCCCCCCCTATACCGCCGCCACCTATAATAAATTTACTAACCCCTATCCTGCGGATCCCGTACCCCGCCGCAACTAAATAAATTGTTTAACCCCTAAACCGCCGCCCCTGGACCCCACCGCCACCTATATTAAACTTATTAACCCCTAATCTGCCCCCCCCTACACCGTCACCACCTATAATAAATGTATTAACCCCTAATCTGCCCCCCTACTCCGTCGTCACCTATAATAAATGTATCAACCCCTATCCTGCCCCCCTATACCGCCACAACCTATAATAAAATTATTAACCCCTAAACCTAAGTCTAACCCTAACCCTAACACCCACGTAACTTAAATATTAATTAAATAAATCCAAATAAATTTACTATTATTAACTAAATTATTCCTAGTTAAAACTAAATACTTACCTATAAAATAAACCCTAATATAGCTACAATGTAATTAATAATTACATTGTAGCTATTTTAGGATTTATTTTTATTTTACAGGCAAATTTCAATTTATTTTAACTAGGTACAATAGCTATTAAATAGTTATTAACTATTTAATAGCTACCTAGATAAAATAAATTCAAATTTACCTGTAAAATAAAAACTAACCTAAGTTACAATTACACCTAACACTAAACTATCATTAAATAAATTATTCCTATTTAAAAATAAATACTTACCTGTAAAATAAACCCTAATATAGCTACAATGTAATTAATAATTACATTGTAGCTATTTTAGGATATATATTTATTTTACAGGTAACTTTGTATTTATTTTAACTAGGTAGAATAGTTATTAAATAGTTATTAACTATTTAATAACCACCTAGCTAAAAGAAATACAAATTTACCTGTAAAATAAATCCTAACCTAAGTTACAATTAAACCTAACACTACACTATCATTAAATAAATTAAATTAATTAACTACAAATACCTACAATTAAATACAATTAAATAAACTAACTAAAGTACAAAAAATAAAAAAATATTACAAGATTTTAAATCTAATTACACCTAATCTAAGCCCCCTAATAAAATAACAAAGCCCCCCAAAATAAAAAAATTGCATACCCTATTCTAAATTACAAAAGTTAACAACTCTTTTACCTTACCAGCCCTTAAAAGGGCCTTTTGTGGGGCATGCCCCAAAGTAATCAGCTTTTTTGCATTTAAAAAAAATACAAACCCCCCCAACATTAAAACCCACCACCCACATACCCCTACTCTAACCCACCCAAACCCCCCTTAAAAAACCTAACACTAACCCCCTGAAGATCTCCCTACCTTGAGTCGTCTTCAGCCAGCCGACCACCGATGGAACAGAAGAGGAGATCCGCAGCGGCCAAAGTCATCATCCAAGGGGCACTGAAGAGGTCTTCCATCCAATAGAAGTCTTCAACCTTCATCCATCCGGAGCGGAGCCTTCTTCAAACGAGCCGATGCGGAGCCATCCTCTTCCAACGACGCCTTCCCGACGGGAAGGCGTCGTTGGAAGAGGATGGCTCCGCATCGGCTCGTTTGAAGAAGGCTCCGCTCCGGATGATGCAATCAGCCAATCAGATTCAAGTTCAATCCGATTGGCAGATCTAATCAGCCAATCAGATTGAGCTTGCATTCTATTGGCTGTTCCGATCAGCCAATAGAATGCAAGCTCAATCTGATTGGTTGATTGCATCAGCCAATCAGATTTTTCCTACCTTAATTCCGATTGGCTGATAGAATCCTAATTTTCAATAGGAATAATTTATTTAATTATAATGTAGTTTAATTATAATGTAGGTGTAATTGAAACTTAGGTTAGTTTTTATTTTACAGGTAAATTTGACTTTATTTTATCTAGGTAGCTATTAAATAGTTAATAGCTATTTAATAGCTATTGTACCTAGTTAAAATAAATTTAAATTTGCCTGTAAAATAAAATTAAATCTTAAAATAGCTACAATATAATTATTAGTAATATTGTAGCTATCTTAGGGTTTATTTTATAGGTAAGTATTTAGTTTTAAATAGGAATAATTAATTTAATAAGAGTTATATTTATTTAGATTTATTTAATTAATATTTAATATAGGGGGGTGTTAGGGTTAGGTTTAGACTTAGGTTTAGGGGTTAATAAATTTATTATAGGTGCGGCGGTGTAGGGGGGGCAGGATAGGGGTTGATCATTTTATTATAGGTTGCGGCGATGTAGGGGGGGGCAGATTAGGGGTTGATAAGTTTAATATAGGTGGCGGCGGGGTCCAGGAGCGGCGGTTTAGGGGTTAAACAATTTATTTAGTTGCGGCGGGGTCCGGGATCCGCAGGATACGGGTTAATAAATTTATTATAGGTGGCGGCGGTATAGGGGGGGCAGGATAGGGGTTAATAGGTATTATGTAGGTGGCGGCGGGGTCCAGGAACAGCGGTTTAGGGGTTAACATATTTATTATAGCTGCGGCGGGGTCCGGGAGTGGCGGTTTAGGGGTTAATAAGTTTATTAGAGTGGCGGTGGGCTCCGGGAGCGGCGGTTTAGGGGTTAGCATGTTTAATATAGGTGACGGCGGTGTAGGGGAGCAGATTAGGGGTGTTTAGTCTCGGGGTACATGTTAGGGTGTTAGGTGTACACACTTCCCATAGGAATCAATGGAATGTCGGGCAGCAGCGAACATGAACTTTCGCTATGGTCAGACTCCCATTGATTCCTATGGGATCCGCCACCTCCAGGGCGGCGGATTGAAAACCAGGTACGCTGGGCCGGAAAAGTGCAGAGCGTACCTGCTAGTTATTTGATAACTAGCAAAAGTAGTCAGATTGTGCCAAACTTGCGGTCGGAACATCTGGAGTGACGTAAGAATCGATCTGTGTCGGACTGAGTCCGGCGGATCAAAGCTTACGTCACTATATTCTACTTTTGCCGGTGTGTAGGGCTTGATAACTTAGGCGAATCAGCCTCGCCACAAATACGCTGCGGAATTCCAGCATATTTGAGGTTGACGGCTTGATAACTAGAGGCCAGAGAGTATAATTTTAAACAACTTTCCAATTTACGTCTATTATTTAATTTGCATTGCCACTTGATATCCTTTGTTGAAGAAACAGCAATGCACATGGTTGAGCCAATCACATGATACATATATAATATGCAGAAACCTGCAGACACAAATAAGCAGCTCTGGAGCCTACCTAGGTATTCATTTCAACAAAGGATACCAAGAGAATGGAACAAATTAGATGATAGATGTAAATTGGAAAGTTGTTTAAAATTGTATGCTCTCTCTGAATCATGGAAGAAGAAAAAAAATGATTTTATATCCCTTTAATTAATTTGAATGAGTAAAACTGATTTTATATGATAAAACATTTTCTTTTATAGTAAAATGTAGTTAACCATATGAATAACAAACAAGACAAGTACAGGGGTATCAGCAGTGGCAGTTCTACAGGGCTGTAAACCTTTCAGAATGCACAGTCGTTGCCTCTGTAGTGTTTTCTTCCCATCTAGACATTTCCAACTACTTATTCACATTCCTGACAACCCAGTAATGCCCCCAAACACCTTGTATATTTCACATAACAACAGGTAAATGGCACCCAGCGGGTCATGCACCCTATAGGCATCCAGTGATTACTGATATCATGTAACAATATAAATACATATAACACAGGAATGGGAAAGAATGTTGCTAAACACAGAAGTCTGACACACAAGCATTTTTCTATTTTTTTTATCTTTATAAATATAAAGCTTAATGTGAAGGTCAAAGATCCATGCAACCATGCTGTATTTATTTTCTATAATAAATAAACATTATAATATTTGTGAAAATAAATTAATGTTAAAGTGAAGGTCAATTTTCATCAATGAGTGCCCGGTTTTTAAAAATAATTTTAAAAACAGGGACACTTTCATTGATGAAAATTAACATTGCACTGGATTTTAAGAAATACTTACCTTTTACTCCTGCAAAGCCGGATCGACGATCCCCCTCCTTCTTCTTCCTGCTGTAGACCACAGCAATGACGAAACTGGCTTCCTCCAATCACAGCCTGGTATCACGAGATGGACGCTCTGGGGTGCAAGCCATGATTGGAGGAAGCTGGTTTTGTCATTTCTGACGTTGCAGAAGTAAAAGGTAAGTATTTCTTCAAATCCAGTGCAATGTACATTTTCATCAATGAAAGTGCCCCTGTTTTTAAAAATATTTTTAAAAAACGGGCACTCATTGCTGAAAATTGACATTCACTTTAACATTAATTTATTTTCACAAATATTATAATGTTTATTTATTATAGAAAATAAATACAGCATGGTTGCATGGATCTCAGATAACAAAATGAATATATTGACAGTATCATTTTGCAGGCAGAATATTATGTATTCTTTAATCACAGTAAAACATTGATTGATAGAGTTCCAGCATTGACATAATTATACTAATTACATGCATACATTTAATTAACAGCAAATGTTTAGCTAGAGGTGGTTGTTTTTATTGACTGCTAAAATATGTTAAGTAATGTGCATCTTTTGATCATGAACCTGACAGACATGATGAAATAGTTAACATTTTTGTTAAATCAACGATCTGTCTGATTGTATTAAAACACAGGAACTTATTATTAAGTTGAACTTATAATTACAGAACCCATAGCTTTTGGTAGCCTTGTAAAAAATAAAATTGACATCATAATATAGATCCTACAGTATTTTATGGGGCTGTAAATTCTTTGAAAGAAGCCTAATGAGACTGGAAATGTTATAAAACTATGTGAATTAATGCCAGTTTTGCATTAAACTTAGACATGGAATCTGCAGTAAAGATTTCACTATTACTATATATATATATATATATATATATATATATATAAATAAACCATGATCAGTAGTTTTAAGTCAACTTATAATAAGGAAACACTAATAAGATTACGGTAAATAGTTTTACAGAGATTTAAAGGTATATTCCAGAAGACCATGGGATCTACAAAGAAATTGTACCAAATGTGTGGTTGTTTTTTAGATCAGATGTTAGAAATTATGGGTCTGAGACACATATATTGCGTACCATAAAAAACAGTCTGCATTTCTCTACTGGACTGCTAATTTCTAACATTGTTAAAAGGACATAACACTACTTTAAAAATGACTCATTTGTTATTTTCTTTATTAAGCTATTGCTTAGTTATACTTTTGTGTTTAACTAAATGTAAGTATAACAAAAGTGATACCATCATACATTGGTTAGTTAACTGGACTATATTATTTATTAATGCAATATGAATATATTGAATATATATATATATATATATATATATATATATATATATATATATATATATATATGCACTCCTTATTTTCATTATCAGTGGTTACACTTCCAATTCACTGTCAAGTGCCAAACATTATCTATATGTATGTCTATCTATCTATCTATCTATCTATCTATCTATCATCTATATGTTTGTCTGTCTGCCTGTCTGACTATTTCAGGGAAGGTCTGGCAGCCCAAGGGGACTCTGGGTAATACTGGCAGGGTGCTTTAAATACGGCCACCACTAGTAATTATTGCCATTGAGCAAGTGCACTATAGCAGCACATCTGCATTAACATCTAATAGTGACCATGTCAGATATAATTGAGATATTCGCTTGTAGTTCTATTTCCCATTAAAATGTAAGATGGGCAGTGGACCCTGTCGATCACAAGCCATCAGTCAGTGACCAGTTACCCGATAGATCAGTCTGCCCCTTTTCGCTTTGTCTCTCTACCTGTTGCTATACTTAAAATGCTTATGGGGTTATATTTTACAATCATCTTGCTAAGCCTAAGTCAAGTCAAGATTACTTTGTAAAAAACAAACAAAACAAAAAAACTACTTTGTATCATGTCAGCTATTCACAAAGCACAGACTTGTAATGATTTGAGAACAACAAGTTAATTAAACTCCATCTACCAACCTGCTATTGTATATACCCTGGAAAATTCAGATGATAATTTTTTAACTGGACATCTAGATTAAAGGGTTTCCTACATACCATATAATGAAATCAGCTATTTTTATTTTCTAGTGTAGAGGAGAGTTATTATATACTGAATTATTATTTTCAATTAAATCTAATTCTGCCACATTCCATGTCAGTATGTCTTGCCTTTCTAAACTTATAATAACCACAGTGCAAGAAAATAAAGACACAATTATTCCATGGTCTATATTAGAGATATTTTTAGGTTTTTCACTTTAGAATTCTCTGTAGTTTTTACTTGTTGAGTAATAAAAAAAATCATTCACAAAACAAATTATCAGACAAAATATTATCTGCAGGAGACGGCTTTGTCACTTCAAAAATTATAACAACAAGAGACCAAGCAAAGCGGTCCCCCTGTAGGATTGTTATCGTAAATTGCAGCACTGACCAGGACCTGTTCTCTGGAGGCAAAACCGCAGTAAATAAGATGGTAATATCCTCTCTCCTGACCTTTCTCTGCAGAGAAAAACTGAGTCGTAAAGTACACACTGTGTATTGTGTATTTTCTATAACTCTTGAGAGGTAAAATCCAATGACTAAGTAAATATTAAACTGGTCCTGTATAAACTTCACAACAGAAAGTAACTCATATTGTAAACAAAGAAAATAACAATACTGCCATTTTTATTTTGCAAATATTATATGAGATGCTTTGCAGCCTGTGTAATAATTATTACAATTCTGTAGGCTTGTATTTTGGCCTAGGACAATTATGTCTTTGCTTAGGGCACAAGGATTTTGGGGGTAGCAGATTTGGAGAGGTAGATGTATGGTACCAAGCTATTACTCCTAGGCTTCCATAGTAGTGTGTTATTTAGTAATTTGACGACAAATCAATTATCTCTGTCTAGTATATGATGACCTGTTGGTGTGTGCCATGCTTGTTGTAACAAATATAAGAAGCCAAAAAGCAGTAGGAAACCTAAATATGCCACTGTAATTCTGATAAATATATTGCCCACTAAGGACACACTTGGTGTAATGAACAGAGTGATTTCAAACTTGCAAAATCTTTCAAGTAAATAAAAGTATACATTTTCCAAAAATGAATTGAAAAAAAACTTGTTTTTAATGTGTGTAGACTCTAGTTGATAGTGGTAGAGCTGTTTATATAATTTATAAAATCTTCAACTAGCAACCTGTGTTCGCTTACGTGCATAATCAAGCTCTCAGATTTGTCAAACTATGGACTCTATTCAAAACAATGTTTTCCCTGGCACCAGAATCAGTTACGATGTGGATTGGGGACAGATCAATTTAACCTATTTTCCACCCGTACAAAGCTAAATCCGATCAAGTTCTCTAAGCTATCACACACAGTGATGGCTGTAACTCGTGTCTAACAATCCACCACATAGCAAATTTGTTTTCACCACCTTTCTTGTCGCCAACACCATAGAACACAGTAGTCTGGAACATCTTCATATGGTAATAGAAGATTTTGAAAATATTTAAAAATCTCAGAACAGAAATAATTATTACATGAATTTAAAGGGGGAAAAAAGCTTTAGCAAGCTTACAGAATAACCCAGATATTATCTGCGATGTGGATAAAGGAGGAGGGATCATAATACTGGACATACAGGGCTATCTTAGGGAGGCAAAGAGAATTCTGGGTGATCAAGACTATTACCAAACATTATCAGGAGATCCAACTATCACTTATCTCCAATGTTATTCAATACTGATTGATAAAGGTTTCAATTCAGGTATACTCAATAAAAATGAGAGAGACTTTTTAAGAATCTCTAACCCGAGTATAGCCCATTATTATCATTCACCAAAAGACCACAAGGCTATCCGTAACCCACTGGACCGCCCAATCATCGCAGGCATAGGTAATTTGACTAATAATTTATTATATTACAATGATCAATTTCTGCAAAAATGTGTAATTATTTTACCATCTTTTATTAGAGCTAGCACTCAACTTTTACAACAAATGAATCTGATTCCTATCACAAATAAAAAACTATTATGGATCACATGTGATGTCAGCTCTTTGTATTCTAACATCACATATGAACTAGGTATCTCAGCTGTATCTCATTTCCTAGAACAAGAGGTTTATCTACCCAGTTTACACAAATCTTTCATCCTTGAAAGTATTAATTATATTTTAAAACATAATTATTTTATTTTTCAGGATAATTTTTATTTACAGATTAAGGGTACGGCCATAGGGATCCAGGTTTGCTCCAATTTTTGCCAATCTTTTTATGTTTTATTTTCGAAGAGAAATATATATATACCAGAGCAATTTTGGGGCGAGCCTGGTCTTCTATGGCCGATACATTGATGATTTAATTTTTATTTGGGATGGTGACATTCCATCAGCCAATCTATTTATTTCACATTTAAATCTCAACACTATGGGTTTAAGTTTTACTGCCAATATACAAGCACAATCTATCGGATATTTAGATCTTATATTAAGTTGGGGAGATAAAAATAACGTAGAATCGAAGACTTTCTTTAAAGAGGTTGATAGTAACAGTTTCTTAGAATTTAGAAGCAATCACCACAAAAGCTGGATTCAAAATATACCTTTTAGTCAATTAAGAAGGATCCGAATAAATTGTACTAGACTAGATACCTTTATAGAACAAAGCCAAATATTATACCAGAGTTTCCGAGATAAAGGCTATCCCATCCATTTAATGGATCAGGCACTAGAGAAAGTTAAAAATTTGGATAGGACAACTATTTTGTAACCCAATCCAAAACATATATCAGAATCCAAACTAGAGACTAATGACAAAGATATAATGTTCATTACACAATATAACAATGACTATTATAAAATGCAAAATACATTAAATAAACACTGGCACATCATATTAAGAGATCTTGTTCTTAAAAATATTGTGAGAAACCAAGAATGGTATATAGAAGAGCACCCACTTTAAGAAATAAATTGGCCCCAAGCAAAAGAGTTAAACATGTTAATTTTAAATTAAACAACATTAATTAAAGCAAAAGTGGTATTTTTGGTTTAAAGGGAATATATAAATGTGGGAAAAAAGGATGCAATTCATGTAAAATTCATTAGATCGGTACAAAAAACTTTCACCTCTACAGTTACAGGAGAAGTTTTTCCCATTTTGGGGTTTTATAATTGTGATTCCAATTTTGTGATTTACCTAATAGAATGTATATGTGGCCTGCAATATGTGGGCCGCACCTCAAGAAAAATCAGGATTAGAGGGGGGGGGAACACTACAGAAATTGTAAAAATTGCAAAAAAAAAAATAGAATCAAACACAGCATTCCAAACCAAATCAATCATGATAGCAATACTTCCATATACAAATTCTTACCCATTTATTATATTCCTAAATCTTTTGATTACAATAGACTAATAAAACATGAAACCTTTTTGGATTTGTAAACTTAAGACCCTTGATCCTACTGGTTTAAATTCTAATATTGACTTAGCAGCATTTAATTACTTAACACTAAATTACTTTAATATCCCTTTATTTATGTGTTTATTTAGTAACACATATATTGTGTATACACCCCTATTCTCACCATGACACGCACATCACACACCTATTCTTAACACATTCCCCATGGAACCCATTAAACACTTAGATTACACATTCTACTTCCCCCCCCTCACCCCTATCTATTTCAATAGGATTCTTCAGCACACCCCTTGGTCAACTCTATTACGTAGTGAGAAGTTTGTAAGTTACAAAAATATTTGAACTTGGGTTGCCAAATATCAAATTACTATGAAATTATCCAATTAATTTTTCATAGTTTTTTAGTCTTTTCCATTAAATCCTCTTATCAATTTTTACAGTTTTTCATGTTCACAGTGTATCCGCTATTGTCTTGTTATTATTGATCATAGCCAGAACATATATAATTTTTAAAAAATAATTCTTAAAGGGACACTGAACCCAAATGTTTTCATTTGTGATTCAGATAGAGCATACAATTTTAAGCAACTTTCTAATTTACTCCTATTATCAAATTTTCTTCATTTCTTTGTATCTTTATTTGAAATGCAAGAATGTAAGTTTAGATGCCGGACCATTTTTGGTGAACAACCTGGGTTGTTCTTGCTGGTTGGTGGATAAACTCATCCACCAATTAAAAAGTGCTGTCCACAGGTCTGAACCCAAAAGAGCTTAGATGCCTTATTTTTCAAAAAAAGATAGCAAGAGAACAAAGACAAATTGATAATAGGCGTAAATTAGAAAGTTGCTTAAAATTGCATGTTCTATCAGAATCACCAGGACTGGACTGGGAATTAAAAGCAGCCCTGGAAAATTTGGAGACCAGCCCTATTTTCCGTTCACTCAGTATAATGCACACACTCCATTTTTCTCAAAGGGGTTACTGGGATACTCCTTCCCCGAATATTTTTTTTTCAGAATTATATTATATTAGTTTGTATTTAAAAAATAAGTTCCAGATTGTTGTTATATGCACTGTAAATCCCAATTGCATCAATTAATTACCTCTTTAAATTGTAGCTTTTCTAGCCCCAGCTGCTGTAGCCCACCAGGAAATCTCCTGGTATCCCGATAGGCCAATCCGGCCTTGAGAATCACGAAAGAAAAAATTTGGGTTCAGCATCCCTTTAAGGTCCTTATCAGAAATGCTAGGGACACTTAAACAAATATATAGATATAAGGTATACATGTCAATGTAAGATTTGCAGTGATTCATATAGTTCATATACAATTTATATACAAATTGTATTATTTCATTGTTTTTATAATTTTTCGGATATATCAGTTTGAAGGTTTTCTTATATATATTTTATAGACTTTAGATAAATCATGCGATATTGGTATCACAGAATTGATATACAAACATATATTCCTTTGCCCTTATGTACATTCTCTTTTTTGGAGAGTGTAAATCTAACCAGCAAGAATCCACTAGTCCTTTATTTTTTCCCAGAGTTTTTCAATAGATAGTTTTAATGGTACAATGATTTCTTCCTTGAGGTTTAAAGATGCAAACAATCACACTGTATACATAATGGTCTTACATGCCCATAGAGAATGTATCTTTACAGGTTATATGTTTTCAGAAAATCTACATATATGTTTTGTAGATGTTGTATATGTTTTGTAGAATTTATTATGGTTGCTAATTATCTAACAAGAAAGGTAGTCAACAAATAGATTGTAAGTTTCTTTATATAAAAAATTGTATAGATAAAGAACTCTCAGTCATGCAGCATGTATCTAGTGCAAGAGATTTATTCCAATCCGATACAATGTAAACAAACTACAAAAGATTGATTGAGTGTAATATTCTTGTTTCAATTTGTCTGTTGATACTATGTAAACAAAAAACACATGTGATAGATTTGATGTGAGCCTATTGGTTCTTTTTAAACACATAACTTCCTGTCTTATTCATACCATGTGTATTTAAAAATGTTAATTATGATTGCATTTATCCGTTTTTTACTGCCTGATGAAACGACCAGAGAATTCGGTCAAGAAACGCTTTGCAAGGAAATAAAGAGTTGTTTTTAAACTTAAGAGAAAACTGGGTATGGGTGTACCGGAGTACAGAAACAAAAAAAGCGGGTCTCAGGCATAGAAGGTATTGCCAAACAAATGAGCACATTTATTGCTGGCGTCACTAGGAGAGAGTACAATGACATAAAAACAAACTACATGTAGCAGGGAATGGTCAGGCGCGTTTCGGCTCACGCCTTCATACCGGAGTACACACAAGCCCAAAAGGGGGTGTTTCCTAATGACAATATAAACTCTGAACCAGATAAAAAACAAAAATTTAATAAAATGTGTATATAATAACCATAAACCAAACGAACACAAAAGTCCAATGTTTTCCAGAAGATGGCAGCACTCTGTAGAAGGACGGTCGAATCCTGATGAATGATGATCTATGAGAAAAAGAACAGAGGCACCACCATGGCCTAGTACCACCAACACAGTAAGAAATGATGCAAGGTGTCAAATTATACTCACAAAGGTGAAGCACCCAACGGTGCTAATGGGGCAGACTGGAACTTTGCAGTGGTCCAGCTCACTGTATAGAACCAGCAGTGATGTCCAGTCACAAATCCCTTGGAAAAGCCTTTATTAGCACCTATGTAGACAAAGAAAGCAAACTGAAGTCCCAGTTTGTTGTTACTGCACCTGGAGGTGCTTCCCTTCTTGTAAGTGCAACCATTATTTCTCCTCTTGCCCTTGTTCTTACGTTACTGGGCTATGGTTGTTTGCTTTCTTTGTCTACATAGGTGCTAATAAAGGCTTTTCCAATGGATTTGTGACTGGACATCACTGCTGGTTCTATACAGTGAGCTGGACCACTGCAAAGTTCCAGTCTGTCCCATTAGCGCCGTTGGGTGCTTCACCTTTGTGAGTATAATTTGACACCTTGCATCATTTCTTACTGTGTTGGTGGTACTAGGCCATGGTGGCGCCTCTGTTCTTTTTCTCATTGTTTTTAAACTTTTCTTCTGGAAGTTGATTTTATACTGACCTGGTTCAGTATTGATTCCAAATCAAGCTGATTATTTCTTCATTTGTCCATTGGTGAACCAAGCTGGAGTCTCTCCCGGATCACAGCTTGTCATCACTCGTCAGTGTACTAGCCGCTGAAAAGTGCTAGCCTGCTCTTGAGCACCGGTCGTAGCACAGTGCAACTTGTTCTGGTGAGCTTTTTACTTTTAATCCTACATATTAGTTGTATGAAATAAACTATGAGGCGCCCCTTTTCCTTTTCTTCATTTCTACAGATCACCCAACACACCGGGTTTTAAAGTGGAGCAGCCTGAATATCCTCAATACCATTGGAACACTGGTCATCATTCCCCAGCTGTCATTTTGGACTTTATTAATACACAAGGAACTGGTATTTGTTTTTTAATCAACTTTGACTTTAATGTGTCTAACACAATTTGTTTTTGTCACTTGACACCGTTTTTTCAATCTATTTTTTATGCTTTTAAGTGATTTTGATGCGCCCCTTTTAGGATATCCCTATAGGTAATTAGGTATGCATTTGTTTTTCTTATTTTCTCCCCTGTCTGCCCCGAATCGCATCTGATGGACAGCAATAAGTTGCCTGCTTTTATCATTGTACAGTCGCGGAAGTGTGCAACCCCACCCAAAGTCCAAAGTTACAGGTGGCATAGTTGGTTAAGAAGCAGCGGTCTGATGACTCACTCAAGCAAACCTGCAGCTGATGAGGCTCCGAAGCTCATATTGAAACTCTATAAATGGAGCCCTTAGCGTATAATAAAATATGTATCCAGCACTAGTTTTCTTTCCGTTACCATAGATAACAACATGTATTTAAGTAGTACCAGAAAAATAAATGTCATAAGTGATTTGAGAATGGAAGTATTTACAGTTGCAGCAATCTTACTACTAATAAGGTGCAGTAGACAAGGTCTTGCTCTTCAGCAGAGGCAAGAAGTTAGCAGTCAAAGACAGTGCATAAGAGTGCCGTGATTATTTTTGCACCATTGTTGTCTGGATCCTCTTACAGACTGTGAAATATTGCAGCTTATCAGACTGTCACGACAATCAACCATGCTGATTTTTAATGAAATTCAGGGCTATTTGGTCACATTCAGAACAAGGGCTATTCCTGTTATGCTTACATTGTTGGCCATCCTGCATTTCATGGTAACTGGGTGTTTTCAATCTGTGTCCAGTTTTGTGGTTGGCATGAATCAATCAATGTTCTCCGGGAACCTACGAACTGTTTTAGACACAATGTACACTATTTTTAAGCATCCTGCTTGTCTACCAGAAACCCAAAGAGGATTGACAATCAGTAAAATTAATATTGTTTCGTATTGCTGGTATCCTCAATGTGTTAGGGGCAATAGACTGCACATATATTACATTGAGACCCCTCAAAGAAAGAGAGGAAATGTTCCACAATCGAAAGCCTTTCCAATCCCTCAATGTGCAAATGGTCTGTGATGCCCAACTACATATCATACGTGTTCAGGCAGGTTTTCCAGGATCATGTTGCACCTTTTACATTCTGCGCCAGTCTGGGCTTTACTCAAGGTTTGAGAGCAATGAAATGCCAGAGGGATGGCTACTTGGTAAGTTATATATAATGTTACTTATCCACGTCTTGACTGGCTTCTAATTTATCAATCATCGCCTCTTATAGCGCCCAAATTGAGTTGAATATCTCCGATTCTATTTTTAATAAATTTTGAGGCCGGACTGTAATGTTGGGCACTCAAATTGACGCAAATTGACACAGAGATTGTCACAGGATAAATTTTACTTTTAGTAATTTTAATAAATGGAACCCGATGACTGGGAACACACACTGCTACAATGTATCCTTGTGCAATAAAAGGTACATTAAACTCTAAACTGAATTCTCCATAATGGCCTAGGTTATAAGTGAAGCAAATTCAATAGTGCAGGGTGCGTTATCTTGCACAAAGAATATAACCAAATCTAATATTAAAAGTGTACGATTAAAAATGTTAACTAAATAATCTTATAGTGTCTGAAACATTTTTAGCACATTCTTTAGCTTTAATAGATAGCGCAAGCGTTATTATGTGCGAGTTAAGTGTTGAGCTTGTGTGTATTTAAAAATACCGCTTTAAAGATTAGTACCTTTTGACAAATAAAGTAAATGATTATAGCTTGCCAGTTCACATAATACAACTCATAAAAAGGGTATGAAAAGAAAGGATTTTGTTATATTTAGGCGTAGGAAACAAGTTTAATTAAAAAAAGGTAGAAAAAAAAATTGTGGCAGAATTAAAAGGTTATGGTATATGACAAGGTTTGAGACTGCAAAGTGATCAAAGGTGTTTATGTATTTGTCTGTGTATGTGTGTGCATGTGTGTTTATATGTATGTGCCTGTGTATGTATGTGCCTGCGTGTATTTATGTGCCTATGTGTGTGTGTGTGTGTGTATGTGTGTGTATGCATGTGAGTGTATGTGTGTGCATGTGTGTATGTATGTATGTGCCTGCGTGTATTTATGTGCCTGCGTGTATTTATGTGCCTGTGTGTGTGTGGGTGTGTATGTGTGTGTGTATGCATGTGTGTGTATGTGTGTGCATTTATCTGTGTGAGTATGCGTGTATATGCATGTGTGTGTGCATGTATGTGTATATATGTATGTGTATATTTATGTGTGTGTATGTGTGTATGTATGTGCATGTATGTGTGTATGTGTGTGTATGCATATGTATCAATGTGTGTGTATGTCTGTCTCTGTGTGTGTATGTGTTTCTATGTATATGTGTATGTATGTGTGTGCATGTATGTGTGCATATGTATGTCTGCATGTATGTGTGTTAATGTATGTGTATGTATTTATGTGTGTGTATGTATATGCATGAATGTGTGTGATATATGTGTGTGTATACTGTATGTGTATATGTGTGTGTGTATGTATGTATATGAAAATACTTATGTATGTTTGTGTATGTATCAATATGTGTGTATGAATGTGTGTATGTATGCATATATATATATATATATATATATATATGCATGTATGTATGTGTATTTATGTGTATGTGTGTATGTGTTTGTATGTGTATATATGTTTACATGTGTAAGTATGAATGTATATTTGTGTGTTTGTATGTGTATATATGTATGCATGTGTATGTATGCATGTATGTATGTGTGTGCATGTATGTGTGCATATGTATATCTGTATGTATGTGTGTTAATGTATGTGTGTGTGTATGTATATGCATGAATGTGTGTGGTTTATGTGTGTGTATACTGTATGTGTATAGATGTGTGTGTGTATGTATGTGTATGAAAATACATATGTATGTTTGTGTATGTATCAATATGTGTGTATGTATATGTGTATGTATGTGTATATATGTATGCGTGTATGTATGTGTGTGTGTGTGTGTGTGTTTGTATGTGTATATATGTTTGCATGTGTATGTATGAATGTATATTTGTATGTGTATGTATGTATGCATGTGTGTATGTATGTATGTATGTATGTATGTGAGTGTGTGTGTGTGTATATATATATGTGTGTACATGGATGTGCATGTATGTAAGTGTGAAGTATTTTATGTTTTAGTTTGATTGAAATGGTAAAGAATAGAAATAAATGATGAGCTCTACTACTTGAGCAGATTTATTGCGCAACATCAGCTTGGCGCTGAAGCGTTATCAGACATGCTGCACAACCACAGAAATCTATCATGTGAGGAAGGTTACCACAAACTAGACTATCGCTCAAGATATAAAAAATAATTTTGAACCTTTAATACGAGAACAAAAATAGAAGTGTTATGGATCGTGCTTCATTGATGTTAGCAAGGCTTACTGCATGCATTTTTGTGTTCCACTTGTAATCTAGGTGGAAATGTTGAATTCTTTATCGTTTAAAAACTTTGCAATATGCCTTCATCATTTATTTGTCTGGATATTTTTGTAATTTGACTTCAAAAGTTGTAGAATTTCCACTCCCTAGAGAGGCTGAAGGGAAATACGTTTGTGGAATTCAGAACTCTGACACTGCTACATGCTGCTTCCTCTACTCTGCATCCCAATAGACAGGTCAGAAAACTGAGGAAACCTCAAACTACCCAGTGGGTTTTTCAATTCTGAGAATTTGAAATTCACACAGCAAACTGCACAAGCCTAACCATGTACAGTGCATGTCTCAAACTGGCCTCCATAGTGGTGATAAGGAGTTTGGAAAGGAAGAAACCTTATAGGCCTGTACCTAGCATTTGACTGAGGATTGTGATCCAGAACCCAGAGTTGAGTCTTCTGGGTGACTCCAAGGCTCCGGCCTGCTCATTTTGCACGAGATTGTGCTTCATCATATGTGAGTAATATTCTCATCTGTTCATATCTATCCTTTTAGTGTGGTCTGTCTGCCCTATGAGGCACCTTCTTCTACTTTTGTATTCTAGAGTTCCCTAGTGTCTGGCCAGACATCAAGAACAGCTACCTTAGGGGCTATATGCTACAGAAACACTGCTATCACTTCTGAACATAGACTGTGAATTCTATGAGACTGGGATCTGTCCCAATGGACTTATATTTTTATATTATTGCTTTCTATTTGTGTATATATTTATCTTTAGTTTGGTACCTCTTCCTTGGTGCCCCTATTGTTATATATGTATGTATATGTGTTTGTAGCCACTCCATATACACATATATAGTTATATGGCAAGCCTTTGACTTAGTTATTGGATAAGATCCTGTTGGAAGATTGTTTCTGTAGGTGTTTACACTTTTCTATTCACAACATAACAAATATAATTTTCTGTCTCAAAACATAAACAAATCAGTTCCTATGCAGATTGTACAGCACAGAGCTTTTAAATTATAGCCATAGAAATAGCCTTTTGTAATTTATAATGTGTTTACTACAATTATGAAGTGAAATAAACAACCACAAGAGGAAACATGATGACTTGTACCGAGCAGATAATTCAACCAAATCTTCAATACACCGAACAAAATCACAGGTTCTTTATGTTCAAAGGACAGCAACAAATGACCCTCTAAATACTCTCAGTTTTTGTGCCATTGTTATGATATGTGGTCAAAAGGACATTAAACATCTCTTGCTTTTATGTAAAAAATGTATTTGTCTCACTCTTCCTAGAGACTAAAAAACAAATTCTGTAACCTGCAAATACTACAAATGAAGGGTCAGACTAACATAGAAACATAGATTTTGTTGGCAGATTAGAGACATAGGCCCAGCAAGTCTGCCCAATATTTCCTAAAAGTATAAACTAGTTTGTAGGACAGTAATATGCTTATCCCAGGCATTAATTAGTATGTAGGATAGCCTTATGCTTATCCCAGGCATTCTTAAAGTCCCCCACAGTGTTTGTCAGACAGAGCAGGAGCGAGCTGCACTTAAAATTATGGCGCGGTCGGGCCGAGCTGTGATTATACAGCTGGCCCGAGTCACTGTGTAAAAAAAACAGACCCGCTCAGCAGAGTGCAGAGAACGGGTCTGTAAAACGGGTATATTTTAAAAAAATTAAAAGGGAAAAAAATAACTATAGCACTAAAATAATGTTATATAATTCTGCACTATGTGCAGAATTATATAACATTATTTTTTAGGTTTACTGACACTTTAATAAATACTATTCAGAAGTTTAATAGTTCATATGGTAGGGAATTTAGTAAATTGATACATAATAGACACAAATATATAAATTTGAATGTTTTTATTTAAAGAGAGCATTGGAAATGCTATTAGAAATATATCTATTCTAATTTTTAATTTCAAATACTGCATAATTTGAATCAACTTATTAGAAAATTTCAAATATTACATTTAAAGAAAGCATTAGAAATACTATTGCATTAAAAAAAATGTTAGAATGTTGCACAAACATTCAAAATTTGAAACGAAGGAACGAATGTGTTAAAATTAATTTAATTTTTCGAATATTGTAAAAAATTCTCCAATCCCTATTGTATATTACTTCTCATTTTGTCTACCCCCAGGAACATCTACTCTATTACAAGTTTTGTATCATCTGCAAACAGACATACTTTCACCTGTAGACCTTTGCTGATATCTCTGATAAATATTTTAAACAAAAGTGGCCCCTGAACTGTATGTGCGTATTTCTGTGTGTATATGTGTGTGTGTATATGTGTCTGTATGTATGGATGTGTGTGTGTATGTTTGTGGGTGTATATATATATATATATATATATATATAGATGTGTGTATGTGTGTATATGTGTGTATGTATGTGTGTGTATTTGTGTGTGTGTGTGAGTATATATGTGTGTGTATATGTGTGTATGTATGTGTATATTTGTGTGTGTGTATATGTATGTATGTATGTGTGTGTGTATATGTGTGTATATGTGGGTATGTACTGTATGTGTTTGTGTGTGTATGTGCGTGTACGTATGTTTGTGTGTATATGTGTGTAAGTATGTGTTTATGTATGAGTGTGTGTGTTTATGTGTATATGTATGTGTGTATGGTAGCTAAAGGTTTAACCTCTAAGGTGTCAGTTTGCTGTAAAAAATAGATTATTTACTAGTGTGAATTCATGTATGTTTCTGTGTATGTTGAATGAAGGAGTTAATCACTGTTGGTAGGGGCTTATAACCACTGTTCTTTGTTTAGACTAATCTATACTCAGCAACACAATAACTGCTATTTCTCTTGTTAAGTGTATCCAGTCCACGGATCATCCATTACTTGTGGGATATTCTCCTTCCCAACAGGAAGTTGCAAGAGGATCACCCACAGCAGAGCTGCTATATAGCTCCTCCCCTAACTGCCATATCCAGTCATTCTCTTGCAAGTCTCAACAAAGATGGACGTAGTAAGAGGAGAGTGGTGTATTATAGTTAGTTTCTTAACTTCAATCAAAAGTTTGTTATTTTTAAATGGTACCGGAGTGTACTGTTTTATCAAAGGCAGCATTAGAAGAAGAATCTGCCTGTGATTTCTATGATCTTAGCAGAAGTAACTAAGATCCATTGCCGTTCTCACATATTCTGAGGAGTGAGGTAACTTCAGAGAGGGAATGGCGTGCAGGTTTTCCTGCAATAAGGTATGTGCAGTAAACATATTTCTAGGGATGGAACTTGCTAGAAAAATGCTGCTGATACCGGATTAATGTAAGTTAAGCCTAAATGCAGTGATTTAATAGCGACTGGTATCAGGCTTATTAACAGAGATACATACTCTTATAAAAGTGTAATATAAAACGTTTGCTGGCATGTTTAATCGTTTTTATATATGCTTTGGTGATAAAACTTATTGGGGCCTAGTTTTTTCCACATGGCTGGCTTTATTTTTGCCTAGAAACAGAGGCTTTCCACTGTTATAGTATAAAAGTTACAGTTGGTGCACTTAAAATTACAAACTGTGACATTCAGCTTCCCTCAGCAGTCCCCTGCATGCTATAGGACATCTCTGATGGGCTCAAAAGGCTTCAAAAGTAGGAGCTGTGGCAGTTGTTATGACTGTTTAAAAAACATATTTTTCATTTTGTTAATCTGTTTTTTGTATTAAGGGGTTAATCATCCATTTGCAAGTGGGTGCAATGCTCTGCTAACTTGTTACATACACTGTAAAAACTTTGTTAGTGTAACTGCCTTTTTTCACTGTTATTTCAAATTTTGCCAAAATTTGTTTCTCTTAAAGGCACAGTAACGTTTTTTATATTGCTTGTTAACTTTGTTTAAAGTGTTTTCCAAGCTTGCTAGTCTCATTGCTAGTCTGTACAAACATGTCTGACACAGAGGAAACTACTTGTTCATTATGTTTAAAAGCCATTGTGGAGCCCCATAGGAGAATGTGTACTAAATGTATTGATTTCACCTTAAACAGTAAAAATCAATCTTTATCTATAAAAGAATTGTCACCAGAGGGGTCTGTCGAGGGGGAAGTTATGCCGACTAACTCTCCCCACGTGTCGGACCCTTCGCCTCCCGCTCAGGGACGCACGCTAATATGGCGCCAAGTACATCAGGGATGCCCATAGCGATTACTTTGCAGGACATGGCTGCAATCATGAATAATACCCTGTCACAGGTATTAGCCAGATTGCCTGAATTGAGAGGCAAGCGCGATAGCTCTGGGGTTAGACGAGATACAGAGCGCGTAGATGCTGTAAGAGCCATGTCTGATACTGCGTCACAATATGCAGAACCTGAGGACGGAGAGCTTCAGTCTGTGGGTGACGTCTCTGAATCGGGGAGACCTGATTCAGAGATTTCTAATTTTAAATTTAAGCTTGAGAACCTCCGTGTGTTACTTGGGGAGGTATTAGCTGCTCTGAATGACTGTGACACAATTGCAGTGCCAGAGAAATTGTGTAGGCTGGATAAATACTATGCAGTGCCGGTGAGTACTGATGTTTTTCCAATACCTAAAAGGCTTACAGAAATTATTAGTAAGGAGTGGGATAGACCCGGTGTGCCCTTTTCCCCACCTCCTATATTTAGAAAAATGTTTCCAATAGATGCCACTACACAGGACTTATGGCAGACAGTCCCTAAGGTGGAGGGAGCAGTTTCTACTTTAGCAAAGCGTACCACTATCCCGGTTGAGGACAGTTGTGCTTTTTCAGATCCAATGGATAAAAAAATTAGAGGGTTACCTTAAGAAAATGTTTATTCAACAAGGTTTTTATTTTACAGCCCCTTGCATGCATTGCGCCTGTCACTGCTGCGGTGGCATTCTGGTTTGAGGCCCTGGAAGAGGCCATCCATACAGCTCCATTGACTGAAATTATTGACAAGCTTAGAACACTTAAGCTAGCTAACTCATTTGTTTCTGATGCCATTGTTCATTTGACTAAACTAACGGCTAAGAATTCCGGATTCGCCATCCAGGCGCGTAGGGCACTATGGCTTAATTCCTGGTCAGCTGATGTGACTTCAAAGTCTAAATTACTTAACATTCCTTTCAAGGGGCAGACCTTATTCGGGCCTGGTTTGAAAGAAATTATTGCTGACATTACTGGAGGTAAGGGTCATACCCTTCCTCAGGACAGGGCCAAATCAAGGGCCAAACAGTCTAATTTTCGTGCCTTTCGAAATTTCAAGGCAGGTGCAGGATCAGCTCCCTCTACTTCAAAACAAGAGGGAACTTTTCCTCAATCTAAGCAGGCCTGGAAACCTACCCAGTCCTGGAACAAGGGCAAGCAGGCCGAAAGCCTGCTGCTGCCTCCAAGACAGCATGAAGGAGCGGCCCCCTATCCAACAACGGATCTAGTAGGGGGCAGACTCTCTCTCTTCGCCCAGGCGTGGGCAAGAGATGTTCAGGATCCCTGGGCGTTGGAGATCATATCTCAGGGATATCTTCTGGACTTCAAAGCTTCTCCCCCACAAGGGAGATTTCACCTTTCAAGATTATCTGCAAACCAGATAAAGAAAGAGGCATTCCTAAGCTGCGTGCAAGACCTCCTTGTAATGGGAGTGATCCATCCAGTTCCGCGGACGGAACAAGGACAGGGGTTTTATTCAAATCTGTTTGTGGTTCCCAAAAAAGAGGGAACCTTCAGACCAATTTTGGATCTAAAAATCCTAAACAAATTCCTCAGAGTTCCATCATTCAAGATGGAAACTATTCAAACCATTTTACCCATGATCCAAGAGGGTCAGTACATGACCACAGTGGACTTAAAGGATGCCTACCTTCACATTCCGATCCACAAGAATCATCATCGGTTCCTGAGGTTTGCCTTTCTAGTCAGGCATTACCAGTTTGTAGCTCTTCCATTCGGGTTGGCTACAGCCCCAAGAATTTTTACAAAGGTTCTGGGCTCACTTCTGGCGGTTCTAAGACCGCGAGGCATAGCGGTGGCTCCTTACCTAGACGACATCCTGATACAGGCGTCAAGCTTTCAAATTGCCAAGTCTCATACAGAGATAGTTCTGGCATTTCTGAGGTCGCATGGGTGGAAAGTGAACGAAGAAAAGAGTTCTCTATCTCCTCTCACAAGGGTTTCCTTCCTAGGGACTCTGATAGATTCTATAGAAATGAAAATTTACCTGACAGAGTCCAGGTTATCAAAACTTCTAAATGCTTGCCGTGTTCTTCACTCCATTCCGTGCCCCAGGGTGGCTCAGTGCATGGAAGTAATCGGCTTAATGGTAGCGGCGATGGACATAGTGCCATTTGCGCGCCTGCATCTCAGACCGCTGCAATTATGCATGCTCAGTCAGTGGAATAGGGATTACACAGATTTGTCCCCTCTACTAAATCTGGATCAGGAAACCAGAGATACTCTTCTCTGGTGGTTATCTCGGGTCCATCTGTCCAAAGGTATGACCTTTCGCAGGCCATATTGGACCATTGTAACAACAGACGCCAGCCTTCTAGGTTGGGGTGCAGTCTGGAACTCCCTGAAGGCTCAGGGTTCATGGACTCAGGAGGAGAAACTCCTCCCAATAAATATTCTGGAGTTAAGAGCAATATTCAATGCTCTTCTAGCTTGGCCTCAGTTAGCAACACTGAGGTTCATCAGATTTCAGTCGGACAACATCACGACTGTGGCTTACATCATCCATCAAGGGGGGACCAGGAGTTCCCTAGCGATGTCAGAAGTCTCCAAGATAATTCGCTGGGCAGAGACTCACTCTTGCCACCTATCAGCCATTCATATCCCAGGGGTAAAGAACTGGGAGGCGGATTTTCTAAGTCGTCAGACTTTTCATCCGGGGAAGTGGGAACTCCATCCAGAGGTGTTTGCTCAATTGGTTCTCCGTTGGGGCAAATCAGAACTGGATCTCATGGCGTCTCGCCAGAACGCCAAGCTTCCTTGTTACGGATCCAGGTCCAGGGACCCAGAAGCGGCACTGATAGATGCTCTAGCAGCGCCTTGGTTCTTCAACCTGGCCTATGTGTTTCCACCGTTTCCTCTGCTCCCTCGTCTGATTGCCAAAATCAAACAGGAGTGAGCATCGGTGATATTGATAGCGCCTGCGTGGCCACGCAGGACCTGGTATGCAGACCTAGTGGACATGTCATCCTTTCCACCATGGACTCTGCTTCTGAGACAAGACCTTCTAATACAAGGTCCTTTCAATCATCCGAATCTACTTTCTCTGAGACTGACTGCATGGATATTGAACGCTTGATCCTATCAAAGCGTGGCTTCTCCGAGTCAGTAATTGATACCTTAATACAGGCACGAAAGCCTGTCACCAGCAAAATGTACCACAAGATTTGGCGTAAATATCTTCATTGGTGTGAATCCAAGAATTACTTATGGAGTAGGGTTAGGATTCCTAGGATATTGTCCTTCCTCCAAGAGGTTTTGGACAAAGGACTATCAGCTAGTTCTTTAAAGGGACAGATTTCTGCTCTGTCTATTCTTTTACACAAGCGTCTGGCAGAAGTTCCAGACGTTCAGGCATTTTGTCAGGCTTCAGTTAGAATTAAGCCTGTGTTTAAACCTGTTGCTCCCCCATGGAGATTAAACTTGGTTCTTAAAGTTCTTCAAGGGGTTCCGTTTGAACCCCTTCATTCTATTGATATCAAACTTCTATCATGGAAGTTCTTTTTCTGATGGCTATTTCCTCGGCTCGAAGAGTCTCGGAGTAATTTGCCTTACATTGTGATTCTCCTTATCTGATCTTTCATTCAGATAAAGTAGTTCTGCGTACAAAACCTGGGTTTTTACCTAAGGTGGTTTCCATCAAGAGATTGTTGTTCCATCATTATGCCCTAATCCTTCTTCAAAGAAGGAACGTCTTTTGCATAATCTAGACGTAGTCCGTGCATTGAAGTTTTACTTGCAGGCTACTAAAGATTTTCGCCAAACATCTCACCTGTTTGTTATTTACTCTGGACAGAGGAGAGGTCAAAAGGCCTCGGCAACCTCTCTTTCTTTTTGGCTTCGGAGTATAATCCGTTTAGCATATGAGACTGCTGGACAGCAGCCCCCTGAAAGAATTACAGCTCATTCTACTAGAGCTGTGGCTTCCACCTGGGCCTTTAAAAATGAGGCCTCTGTTGAACAGATTTGCAAGGCTGCGACTTGGTCTTCGCTTCATACCTTTTCAAAATTTTACAAATTTGATACTTTTGCTTCTTCGGAGGCTGTTTTTTGGGAGAAAGGTTCTACAGGCAGTGGTTCCTTCCGTTTAAGTTCCTGCCTTGTCCCTCCCATCATCCGTGTACTTAAGCTTTGGTATTGGTATCCCACAAGTAATGGATGATCCGTGGACTGGATACACTTAACAAGAGAAAACATAATTTATGCTTACCTGATAAATTTATTTCTCTTGTAGTGTATCCAGTCCACGGCCCGCCCTGTCCTTTTAAGGCAGGTCTAAATTTTAATTAAACTTCAGTCACCACTGCACCCTATGGTTTCTCCTTTCTCGGCTTGTTTCGGTCGAATGACTGGATATGGCAGTTAGGGGAGGAGCTATATAGCAGCTCTGCTGTGGGTGATCCTCTTGCAACTTCCTGTTGGGAAGGAGAATATCCCACAAGTAATGGATGATCCGTGGACTGGATACACTACAAGAGAAATAAATTTATCAGGTAAGCATAAATTATGTTATTACAAGTGAAGCTCTAAATTATCATGGGCCCGCAAAGGTCAAATTTGCCCATTTGTGGGTGTGTGAAAATTAACCAACCATTACAAATTGCTGTTTATATACACATATTTACACACACATATATATATATATATATATATAAAAAATCATATACATATATATTTATATTTGCTGCCATTGCTGCGCTACTTTCCCCCTTTGCTGCGCTTAGGTTCTGTGCCATCTCTCACGGCATCAAACGAGGCTCTCATTGGAACCTGTGGAAGCATGCTCTCGTGAGCGCAATGTTTCTCAGCAATACAAATGCAAGCTCGCGTTCGCATTGCTGTTAACTTGTAATACCAGTGCACATTAGCGTATGCTGGTATTACACAGTGGAGCGCAAATATCACTTTCTTGAAAGCGATATTCAGTGCTCCTCGTTTAATCTGGCCTTAAATGTATATGAGAGAGTTTGATAAAGAATATCAATTCAGAATTCTTTGTTGATAAGGCTGCAAGTTTCTTAAATACATCTCTAGTGAGCATACGCGAACAGACTGCCTGGAGTTGTATAAAATAAAATAAATAAAAATAGTATAACAACCTAGATCAGTGCATTTGAGAGGGACAAGTCAGCTGCCTTTTTCCTAATGGTAAATTGGTCACTGAAAATACTTTGTCTCATTCTTTAAATGTCCTTCAAGTATAGATGTTATGTGATATAACTGTTACTTAAAACTCATGTCATTATCAAAACTCAAAGACATATCCACCTATAACCCAGTGAGCAACAGTTTAATCTCTAGGTTAAAGCTCAATATATTTCTTTAAAATACTTTATTTTCATTACTGTCAAACAAGAAAAGATTTCTTTAAAGAAAAAAACAAAAACTCCTAGCTTATCTCGCAAAATAGTTCTATTCTTTAAGAACTCTGAACACTAATCTGACGAGAACCGATAAGAAATTTCAGCTTTCAAATGGGATTAAAATGAGTCTTTTAGTTTCAATTTTACCGATAAGAGAAGTATTGGTGGGTTTTTAGGGCAGTGTGTAAAGACAGGGGTCCTGCTTGTCTTTTAATCAGGCAGTGAATTAAAAGAATGAGAGCTAAGTATTGACTTGCTGAATCACTGCAGCCACTTCCGTAACACAGCGCACAAACTCACATCTTC